>NC_137334.1:12808300-13000800 GCF_965287045.1 Carcharhinus amblyrhynchos | reverse complement strand
CCGGCATGTCTTGCAGAGGTTGCTGTGGCAGGGTTGTGTGGTGTTGTGGTCACTGTTCTCCTGAAGGCTGGGTAGTTTGCTGCGAACAATGGTCTGTTTGAGGTTGTGTGGTTGTCTGAAAGCAAGAAGTGGGGGTGTGGGGATAGCCCTGGCGAGATGTTCGTCTTCATCAATGATATGTTGAAGACTCCGGAGAAGATGTCGTAGCTTCTCCGCTCCGGGGAAGTACTGGACGACGAAGGGTACTCTGTCCACTGTGTCCTGTGTTTGCCTTCTGAGGAGATTGGTGCGGTTTTTCGCTGTGGCGCATCGGAACTGCCGATCTATGAGTCGAGCACCATATCCTGTTCTTATGAGGGCATCTTTCAGGGTCTGGAGGTGTCTGTCACGATCCTCCTCATCTGAGCAAATCCTGTGTATACGGAGGGCTTGTCCATAGGGAATGGCTTCTTTAACATGTTTAGGGTGGAAACTGGAGAAGTGGAGCATTGTGAGATTGTCTGTGGGCTTGCGGTACAGTGAGGTGCTGAGGTGACCGTCCTTAATGGAGATGCGTGTGTCCTCACTTACTGTACTGTCTGGAGACAATACACATCTCTTTAACCTGTGATCAGTGCTCCTTCCACTCACATTATCAGCCACTTCAGGTCTTGAACAGCAGGTTAGGTGTAAGGATTCGCATTCTAATCAGTAATCTCTAAACTGTCTGTGCTTTATATGCTCTGTCTGAGGCCAGAACTCTCCATTCACCTGACGAAGGAGCTAACCCCGAAAGCTTGCGAGTATATTATCAAATAAATAGGTTGGACTAAAACCTGGTGTTGTCAGACTTTTTACAGTGTGTGTTGTGTCAGTCTGTGAGTGTGTGTTGTGTCAGTGTGTGAGTCTGTGTGTGTGTGTTGTGTCAGTGTGTGTCTGTGAGTGTGTGTTGTGTCAGTGTGTGTCTGTGAGTGTGTGTTGTGTCAGTGTGTGAGTCTGTGTGAGTGTGTGTTGTGTCAGTCTGTGAGTGTGTGTTGTCTCAGTGTGTGAGTGTGTGTTGTCTCAGTGTGTGAGTCTGTGTGAGTGTGTGTTGTGTGAGTGTGTGAGTCTGTGTGAGTGTGTGTCTGTGAGTGTGTGTTGTGTCAGTGTGTGTCTGTGAGTGTGTGTTGTGTCAGTGTGTGAGTCTGTGTGAGTGTGTGTTGTGTCAGTCTGTGAGTGTGTGTTGTCTCAGTGTGTGAGTGTGTGTTGTCTCAGTGTGTGAGTCTGTGTGAGTGTGTGTTGTGTGAGTGTGTGAGTCTGTGTGAGTGTGTGTCTGTGAGTGTGTGTTGTGTCAGTGTGTGTGTGTCGGTGTGGTTGTTGTTGATGGAGGTACATACCTGCATGTTTCTGCTCTCAGTGATGCCGAAGTAAAGATGTGGACAGGAGGGGGAGTGTGGTGGTTACCGGTAGGCGGCTGTGACACCCCATGGAGATTAATGCCTGAGGTGAAGTATGGAGGAAATGAGTGAGAAAATGGGAATACTGTGAATCACACACTTGAAACAGACAAAGGAAAGGATGGAGGGTTTCCTGATGTTAAAGTACAGGCTGATGTTTCTGTGTTGGAGCATTGCTGATGACTGCCATCTCCTGGTCTTTGGGAACATTACACTGGGTTCACTCCTGCTGAATGAATGGGGTTCAGAGAGGATATGGAACCCCTGATTGCTAAAACCCCAACCTGAAGCTGTTGGTTCCCATGCCCGTTTAAATAGGGCTGACCCTGTTGAAGTTATTTCTTGCTCCTGACCTTTCTAGTTAATACTTAGCTTTTTCATCCGTTTGTTCAAATCTTTCTACTCATAGTCAATATCTTTATTTAAACTATCGGGGGGAACCAATCAGATCAGGAGGAATCCCAGTGGCAGGAATTTTAAATTCATTCTGGCTGAGCTGACAAGGCCCGAACTTATTGTCCGTCCCTAATTGCCCCCAGGCAGGTGGTGGTGAGCTGCCTTCAGCTGCTGCAGTCCTGGAGGTGTGGGCACCCCCGCAGGGCTGTTGGGGAGGGAGTTCCAGGATTTTGACCCAGTGATATTGACAAAGAAGTGATATGTTTCCAAGTCCAGGATGGTGGGTGGCTTGGAGAAGAACCTCTAGGTGCTGCTGTTCCCTGGTACCCCCTGCCCTTGTCCAAGGTGGTGGGCAGCTGTGGGTTTGGGAGTTACTGTTGAAGGAACCTTGGTGAGTTGCTGCAGTGAGTTGTTTTGATCTGATTTGATTTATTATTATCACACGTATTAACATACAGTAAAAAGTATTGTTTCTTATGTGCTATACAGGCAAAGCATACCGTTCATAGAGAGGAAAAGGAGAGAGTGCAGAATATGGTGTTACAGTCATAGCTAGGGTGCAGAGAAAGATCAACTTAATGCGAGGTAGGTCCATTCAAAAGTCTGACAGGTGCAGAGAAGAAGCTGTTCTTGAGTCGGTTGGTACGTGACCTCAGACTTTTGTTTCTTTTTACTGACGGAAGAAGGTGGAAGAGAGAATGCCTGGGGGTCCTTGATTATGCTGGCTGCTTAGCTGAGGCAGCAAGATGTGTAGACAGAGTCAATGAATGGGAGGCTGGTTTGACTGATGAACTGGGCTTCGTTCACGATCCTTTGTAGTTTTTTGCGGTCTTGGGCAGAGCGGGAGCCAGACCCAAGCTGTGATACAACCAGGAAGAATGCTTTTTATGGTGCACCTGTAAAAGTTGGTGAGAATCGTGGCTGACATGCCAAATTTCCTCAGTCTCCTGAGAAAGTAGGCTTTTGGTAGGCTTGCTTAACTATAGCATCAGGATGAACAATATAGTTGTGTAGGTGGTACACGTGGGCTGCCACTGTGTCTTGGTGGTGGAAAGAGTGAATGTTTGTGGATGTGGAGCTGCTTTGCGTTGTTGGAATTGCATCCATCCGGACAAGTGGAGACCATTCCGTGTGGAGAATGGGGAAGGGTTGCTGAGGCCAGCGATGTGAGGGAGTTGGACTGACGGAACCAGTTCATCAATACTGACTCCCGATCCTTCCACAATATCGCTGGCTGCAATGGCCCCTCCTGATATGTCCAGGGTGAGTGAGAAAGTTGCCCTTTACCCAGAAAGAAAAATAAAACCATCCCTGTCGCTATCTTACGCATCTCGCATCTGGCACTCACCTCCTTCTGCCCGTTAACCTCGCTGCTTGTGTCCAGTGTACATGTCCCATGCCATTTCATCATGCCAGCTGGGTACTTTGGGTGACATAGTGGTTAGCACTTCTGCTTCACAACACCAGGGATCCGGGTTCGATTCCAGCCTCGGGTCACTGTCTGTGTGGAGTTTGCACATTCTCCCTGTGTCTGCTTGGGTTTCCTCCGGGTGCTCCGGTTTCCTCCCATGGTCCAAAGATGTGCAGGTTAGGTGGGTTGGCCATGCCAAATTGCCCTTTAGTGCTAGGGGGATTGACAGGTTGAATGCGTGGGGTTAAGGGGGAAGGGGATTGTTGTCAATGCAGGCTCGATGGGCTGAATGGCCTCCTTCTGCATCGTAGGGATTCTACGGCAGTTGGGCTCCATGTCCTCTGGGCTAATGGTGGGTATCAGACCACAGACTCCCATTCCTGATCATCGTCAAATACCAACCTCCAGGAACTGAGCACCCGCCAAAGGCAGGATTGAGCTGGGGCACAAAGTGCCCATCATGGTCTTGACAGCTCTGTGACAGACGTGTCACCCATGAAGGCTGGGGTCCTAACCGAGCAGGCCTATCCAGTGCCTGTCAAAACCGTACCACCCTGAGAGAGAGAGAGAAACAAAGAAAGGGGTCTAAACTATCTGCCAAAATTCACCTTCGCAAGACAGAGGTAGAAGGTGAAGTTGCCATGGAGATGGGTTGGGATTGAACAGCTGAGCGGGAGAGAGGATTAAACATTTGTCACGTGATGGGCTGGGGCCTCGGCCTCAGTTGCTGCGAGAAACTCTTCCCAAATCTGTTTCCCACCTCCCCCCCCCAACCCCAACCAGCCTCCCACAGCAGGGCCGAGGGATTTAGTGATGGGTGGCACCATGGCAACCGGGCCCAGCTGGTTCAGTGCCGGGTTCAATCAGGCCGGCCTCCCACCCTGGCCTTGGTTGGCACGGCGATGGCGACCGAGCTGCCTGTAATTGCCGATTAACATTTGTCAGGTTAATTAGCATAGCGCTAAGACAACGCAAATTGTAATTAACGCATTAACTTGGCTCACCAGCCGTTTTGGTTATGGCAGTAAACACTAGCTGCTCGCAGGGGGCCTGTCGTGTTGAGTGGCAGTGATTCAGCCTAAACATTAATTAACAGCCGATCTTATTATTAATGATCGTTTTCTGTTCTTCACACTGAGGACATCGATGGTGGGAGACTGAATTCCTTCCTGTACCTGTCTGAGGCACAGAAACCCACTAGGCCGATGGCTCAAGTTAAAATTAAAACGATAAGCGGAATACTGGTCCCAGCTAGAATTGTATACTTTAAAACTGTAACACCAGAAAAACGGGGAAATGAGAATGCTGGCCTGAACTGTATTTTCCGATCGGATCATGGCTTATTTCAATCAGTTGATAAAAACACAGAAAAGAGGAAGAGGAGGCCATTTGGCCCTTCGAGCCTGCTCCGCCATTCGTTGTGATCACGGTTGATCATCCAACTCTGATCCCGCCTTCCCCTCATATGGTCTGATCTCCCTCGCCCCAATAGCTATATCAGACTCTCATGAAGGGTCACCCAGACTCAAAACGTTGGCTCTATTCTCTCTCCACAGATGCGGTCAGGCCTACTGAGATTTTCCAGCGTTTTTCTGTTACTGCCTCAGCACGTAGTCCTGGATTTTGTGTGTGCCGTGTCCCCCAGGTAGGCACTATGTTTTTCGGGGAGTGAGGGGGGGGGGTGGCAGGGAGAAATCACTATAAAAGTAAGGCTGTAATGACTTCAGTGAGACTGAATAAACTGGGCTTGTACTCGTTAGAGTTTAGAAGAATGAGGGGAGATCTCATTGAGACGTACAAGATGATGAATGGGATGGATAGGATAGAGGTGGAGAGGCTCTTCCCGCTCAAAAAAGACAGTAGGACTAGGGGGCACAGCCTCAAGATAAAGGGGGGGGCGGTTTAGAACGGAGTTGAGGAGGAACTTCTTCACTCAAAGGGTGGTGAATCTCTGGAATTCTCTGCCCGTTGAAGTGGTGGAGGCTGCCTTGCTCAATATTTTTAAGACGCAGGTAGATAGGTTTCTGATAGACAAGGGGATTAAGGGTTATGGGGAGAAAGCGGGGAAGTGGAACTGAGCCACGACAGATCAGCCATGATCTTATTGAATGGCGGGGCAGGCTCGAAGGGCTAGATGGCCTACTCCTGCTCCTATTTCTTATGTTCTTATGAGACCCATCAGGCTGGACCCTTGGAGTATGAGCTCCCTGATTGAGGTAATGATTGCCTGCCCAATCAGGGAGTCTCGCCTGTATATTAATATGGGAGTGTCAGGTCTACTGATACACCCAATTCTGACTGTATACCTGAAGTACTCTTAGGAATGGATTGAGTATGTAAATAAAGGGAATCTGGAGAAGGGGTACTGGCCTCCGAAGAGTTATTTCATAGACAGAGTTGCACGATGTACCTCCATTCAAGTTTTCAACCAAGGTTTTAGATTTGAGTGTGAGGCCTCTTGTCCCAGCTTAAAGGAGCCCTAACGCCTGTTTCAGGTTGAGTCCTGAATCAAGATGCCTTGGCACCATCACTGGTGGAGAGGGCGCAGGATGACAAATGCTTCCTGTGGGACGATGGGTCCTCTCAGGATCTGCTGTGGCCTGCTGCCGTTGCAGTGGGAAAATCCTCTCACCAACTGGAGTGTTATACTGAAATCTGGGAGCTATTTGAATTCAGACCTTTGTTCAGGGAATAGGGTGAGAATGAGGATACATTACTGTATGGCTTACTTTGCGGAAGACACCTTTCAATTTAAAGTTACATCAAGGCTGGAACTGCAATGGGTAATAGTGAAAGAGTGTTAGAATGGTTAATGTGGACCTATTATCAACTTTTTTTATTCTACTTAATATTTGTACTTGACAATATTTGCTTCAGAGTTTATTTATTAGTGTCATGTGCAGGCTTACATTAACACAGCAGTGAAGTTACTGTGACAATCCCCTAGTTGCCACACTCTGGTGCCTGTTCGGGTACACTGAAGGAGAATTTAGCACGGCCAGTGCACCACAGGTAAAGATTCAATGAGGGTGAAACACTATGATGCACTCAGGGAGACTTCAGCCAACTGACTAAACTCTCAGATTCTGGACCCTGATCCCAATCCCCATCCCAGATCCTGATCCCAATCACTCTTGATCCCGGACTTTGATCTGGACCGTAGTCTTTTCCAGACTCTGCTGTCCTCCTGTTCTGTGTACTGACAAATTAGCGTTAATCTTTACATGATTACACGGGTGATATGGTGGCACCGTGGTTAGCACTGCTGCCGCACAGCACCAGGGGCCCAGGTTCGATTCCTGGTTGGGGTCACTGTTTATGTGGAGTCTGCATGTTCTCCCCATGTCAGCATGGGTTTCCTCCGGGTGCTCCAGTTTCCTCCCACAGTCCGTAAGACGTGCTGGTTGGATGTATTGGCCATGGTAAATTCTCCCTCAGTGTACCCGAACAGGCGTCGGAGTGTGGCGACCAGGGGATTTTCACAGTAACTTCATTGCAGTGTTACTGTAAACCTACTTGTGACACTAATAAACTAAACCAAACCAAACCAAACCTAAACAGCACATCTTTTGGATTGTGGGAGGAAATCCTTGCAGACACGGGGGGAACGTGCAGACCCCACACAGACAGTGACCCAAGCCGGGAATTGAACCCAGATCCCTGGCGCTGACAGGCAGCAGTGCGAACGACTGTGATCCAGTTGTAGATTCTTACCCATCCCCAATAGTCACTCCACCACCAATGGGCGTACCTTCAGCTGCCCAGGCCTAACGCTCTGGAATTTCCGCCCAGGAACCCTCTTTACCTCCCTCGTTTTCTTCCTCTCTTTACGATACGCCTTTGAAGTTTTCTTTGACAAAACTTTTGCTTACCCGCTCTCGTATCTCCTGCCGTGGCTGTGTCAAACGTTGTTTGATCGTCAGGTTGTGTGAACATTTGGGATGTTCTGCTTCATTGGAAACTTGGTATGTGTGTAATGGTGCCATTTGTCGAATGCTTCAAGGTCCCAATGAATACTTTCATTGTATTTACCTCGAGACTCTGTGTACCTACCCGAGGCAATGGAAATGGGCAGGGCAGAATGAGATGATGTTTCGGGGTAAAGCCATTCAACGTGGAAACTCTTTTGCGAGTCAAATGGTTCCAGTGGAACTCTTGATTTGTCCATTTATTTATTTATTCTTTCACGGGATGTGGGTGTTAGGGGCTGGGCCAGCACTTATTGCCCATCCCTAATTGCCCTTGAGCTGAGTGGCTTGCTGGGCCGCTTCAGGGGGCATTTAATCACATTTGATCTGGAGTCACATGTAGGTCAGACCAGGTTAGGATAGCAGATTGGCTTCCCTAAACATATATCTTTTTAAATAACAGTTGACAATTGTTTCATGGCCATCGTTAAGCCTTTTAATCCCAGCTTTTATGGGATTCTGCCGTGGCGCGATTCAAACCATCTCCTTGTGAACCTACTCCTGGGCCTAGCCGCAGATCAGGCAACGGGTGACCGAGGTGGGCGGGTGCAGCTGTCCGTCTGGGTTGTCAGCCCCTATATTTGTAGCCAGCTGTCCCTGGAGAGGGAGCACCGAGTGTTCGAGGCCTTCCGTGCTTGTTGGGCACCGCAGGGGACTGGGGTGTATTATCCAGCCCTCTAATCACATTTTGGTTTCACCGTTTTAAGTCTCCTTTCCGCATTGCTTTATCTTTAGGGCTATTTCCCCACTTTTCGAGGGCTGCCCTTCTTGCTTTGCCTCTTATTTTGTTTATTTCAGTTGTTTTGCCAAAAGGAATGGCAGGATTCAAACCCAGGTGCAGAGTCTTGGTCTCTAGGTTACTATTCCAATGGCACTACCGCCATGCCACTGCCTCCCATTTACTTGGGTGCTTTTATTTGTAGTTCCAAGCTCTCAAAGGGCTTGGTAAGCTTATTCAACAAGAAGCTCGGATTATGAGTAGGCCTCTCTTTACTCTCTGAAACAGTCAGAGCTGCAAATGATTTGGCTGGCGTACCCCACTGAGGAGGGGGAATAGGGAAGATCGGCTGTGGTTCCGGTTCTCAGGTGGTTGGGAACAAGACTTCTGCTGCCTTTCTCCATGACTGACTCTCACGGCCAATGATGTTCTCACAGAGAAGGGTAGTTGGGTGGCTGAGAGGGTTTGGCCAGAAAGGCTCAACCAACGCAGCCAGAGAACTGAGCAAGGAGCTAACACTTTCAAACCCAAATCCCACAGAGCAAATCAGAAGAGATAAAGATTAATCAGAAGAGATAGTAATTCCCAACAAGGCCCAGCTTTTTCTCAAATAATGGTGAAGGGTGCAGAGGCCTGAATTCAACTGGAGTAGAATCAGGAAATGAAGCATATTGCACGGAGACAGGCCCTTTGGCCCAAACTGATCCATTGAACCAATATTTCTCTTCGGTGTTCACGCAGGGGGACATAAGTGTAGCTGTGGAGAACACTGGGTTACAGGGTTGTAAGCTGGACAGTATTGCATTTGATAAGGAGGATGTGCTAGATATTCTTGAGGGTTTGAAAATAGATAAGTCCCCTGGGCTGGACGGGATTTACCCTAGGATTCTCTGGGAGGCAAGAGAGGCGATTGCAGAGCCTCTGGCTCTGATCTTCAGGTCGTCGTTGGTCACAGGTATAGTGCCAGAAGATTGGAGGATAGTGAATGTTGTCCCATTGTTTAAGAAGGGGAACAGAGACTTCCCCGGCAATTATAGACCGGTGAGTCTTACTTCTGTTGTGGGCAAGGTTTTAGAAAAAATTATTAGGGATAGGATTTATAGTTATTTGGAGAGTAATGAATTGATTGGAGATAGTCAGCTTGGTTTTGTGGAGGGTAGGTTGTGCCTTACTAACCTTATTGAGTTTTTTGAGAAAGTGACCAAAGAGGTGGATGGGGGTAAGGCAGTTGACGTGGTATATATGGACTTTAGTAAGGCGTTTGATAAGGTTCACCATGGAAGGCTTCTGCAGAAAATGCAGATGTATGGAATTGAGGGTGATTTAGGTAATTGGATCAGGAATTGGCTAGCAGATAGGAGACAGAGGGCGGTGGTTGATGGTAAATATTCGTCATGGAGTTCAGTTACAAGTGGTGTGCCTCAGGGATCTGTTTTGGGGCCACTGCTGTTTGTAATTTTTATAAATGATCTGGATGAGGGTATAGTTGGGGGTGGGTTAGTAAATTTGCTGATGACACCAAAGTCAGAGGTGTGGTAGATAGTGAGGAAGGGTGTCATAGTTTACAGGGAGACTTGGACAAGTTGCAGAGCTGGGCCGAGAGGTGGCGGATGGAGTTTAATGCGGAAAAGTGTGAGGTAATTCACTTTGGCAGGAATAACAGATGTGTAGCGTGTAGGGCTAACGGTAGGACTTTGAATAGTGTGGATGAACAGAGGGATCTAGGTGTATGTGTACATAGATCCCTGAAAGTTGGGAATCAAGTAGATAGGGTTGTTAGGAAGGCATACGGTGTCTTGGCGTTTATTGGTAGGGGGATTGAATTTAGGAGCCGCAGCGTCATGTTGCAACTGTACAAAACTCTGGTGCGGCCGCACTTGGAGTATTGTGTGCAGTTCTGGTCCCCACATTATTAGGAAGGATGTGGAGGCTTTGGAGAGGGTGCAGAGGAGGTTTACCAGGATGTTGCCTGGTATGGAGGGGAGGTCCTATGAGGAGAGACTGAGGGATTTGAGGTTGTTTTCGTTAGAAAGAAGGCGGCTAAGAGGGGACCTTATTGAAACATATAAGATGATTAGAGGTTTAGATAGGGTGGACAGTGATAGTCTTTTTCCTCGGATGGAGAAAGCTAGCACGAGGGGGCATGGCTTTAAATTAAGGGGTGGTAGTTATAGGACGGATGTCAGGGGTAGGTTCTTTACCCAGAGGGTGGTGAGGGATTGGAATGCCCTGCCTGCTGCAGTTGTAAATGTGCCTAGTTTGGGGGCGTTTAAGAGATCCGTGGATAGGTTTATGGATGAAAAGGGATTGGTTTAGGTTAGAGGGTCATTGCTTTTTAACTGGTCGGCGCAACATCGTGGGCCGAAGGGCCTGTTCTGCGCTGTAATGTTCTACGTTCTATACTGACCAACATGTCCATCCAAGCTAACCCCATTGGCCTGCATTTGGCCCATGTTCCTCTAAACCTCCCCCATCCATGTATTTGTCCAAATGCCTTTTAAATGTTGTCAGTGTCCCTGCCTCAACCACTTCCTGCGATAGCTCATTCCACATATGTACCACCCTCTGTGTAAGTAAAGTTGCTCCTCAGGTTCCCATAAGCATAGACATGGGTCAAGGGTGGAGGAGGAAAAGCACATTGTTAAGATGGCGGTGCGGGCTCGTTGGGCCGAAGGGCCTGTTTCCCGTGCTGTGTCGTTCTTTGTTCTTTTAATTCTTTCCCCTCAACTTTTTTTTTTCACAGAATCCCTACAGTGCAGAAGGAGGTCATTCGGCCTAATGAGTCTGTACCGACCACAATCCTGCCCTGACTCTATCCCTGTAACTCTACATATTTACCCTAGCTAATCCCCCTGACACTAAGGTCAATTTACCATGGCCAATCAACCTAACCCGCACATCTTTCGGACTGAGGGAGGAAACCCACCCAGACACAGTGAGAAAGACTCCACGCTGTGACCCGAGGTCGGAACTGAACCCAGGTCCAAGCAGCAGCACTAACCACTGAGCCACCCAACTGAAACCTATGCCTTCTAGTTCTCATTTCCCCAACCCTGGGAAAAAGACTGAGTGCATTCGCCCTATCCACACCTCTCTTGATCTTATTCACCTCTATATGATCATCCCTCAGTCTCCTACGCTCCAAAGCAAGAAATCCTAGCATGTCCAATCTCTCCCTATAAACTCTGACCCTTGAATGTAAATTTCCAATGGTGAAAACAGATAGAATGTTATGGGGGTAGGGGGGACGAAATCAATTATTGAGAACGGCGTTTTATCATCGTGTTGTAATAACTGTCTTCTTTTAATCAGCAGAACTCTCAGAGTAGATTAGGATTTAAATCTGACTGCAAGGCAAATGAAACCATAATTAAGTCAGTGTTTATTGGATGGGAGCAATTAATTTTACACATGTACGTGACATTATCGTCAATGGAAGAGGCTATAATTTATAACTGGAGACAAATGATAGTTTCAAGGATCATTACAGGCTCATCTCTCAATCCACTGTAACCAGATGTCCATCTTACTGCACACAAGCTCCTCACCTCACTCTCATGTGTGTTTTTA
The DNA here is from genome assembly GCF_965287045.1 of Carcharhinus amblyrhynchos. Classification (NCBI taxonomy): domain Eukaryota; kingdom Metazoa; phylum Chordata; class Chondrichthyes; order Carcharhiniformes; family Carcharhinidae; genus Carcharhinus; species Carcharhinus amblyrhynchos. The sequence continues at coordinate 12,989,322 of NC_137334.1, read as the reverse complement.
CACATCTGTGAAGTTGTAAAAGAATTGTAAAAACTGCTGGAGGGGAAAGAAAACATTGTGTAGTCCATTTAAAAGCTGGTTTTGTGTTCACTGCTTGAATGTTTAAAATACTGGGTACACAGATTGCAACAATTGTAATTCGGACCAAGCATTAGGGTTGCCTTGGTAACAGGCTTTGTAGGCAGTTGCGTTTTGATAATGATTTGATATGAGTTTAAAGGAAACACTCGGCTAACAGCCTATCAGTTTAAAGATGACGGTGGCATGGTAGCACAGTGGTTAGCACTGCTGCTTCACAGCTCCAAAGTCCTGGGTTTGATTCCCGGCTCAGGTCATTGTCTGTGTGGAGTTTGCACATTTTACTCGTGTCTGCGTGGGTTTCCTCCGGGTACTCTGGTTTCCTCCCACAGTCCAAAGATGTGCGGGTTAGGTTGATTGGCCATGTTAAGAAATTGCCCCTTAGTGTCCAGGGATGTGTAGGTTCAAGAGATTAGTGAGTATAATATGTAGGGATGTGGGGGTAGAGTCTGGATGGGATAGTGTTCGGTGCAGACTCGATGGGCTGAAGGGCCTCTTTCTGCACTGTAGGGTTTCTATGATTCTATGACACTAAGTGAACAGGACTCTCAAATTTGAATTTGCTGTTGTTGACACCAACAGACCAATCACAGTGTAGGAAAATGCATTGGTCATCAGTGTTAGAATGTAACTGGTGACAACTTTGTATTGGATGTAATGTGACCAATGGTAACAAGATGTAAGACCCAGTAAATGATGTAACAGTCAGCTGACTCACTATAAATAAGAACTTGATACTAATGTTTTTCTCTTTTAATTCACAGGTTTTAAGTCAGTCCGCCTTGTTGTCCAACGAGGAGCATACACGCGATGGGTTGTACTAGGGCTGCTCTTGGATGTTTGAGGATAGCCTAGTACTTCATGTTGTTAGTGTACGCTTAAACTGGACCAGATGCTGGGCAACACGACAGCTCAGTGACTATCACTGATTGCTGTGCAGACACATGGATTTGGGCCAGTGTCTGTGGGAGTTTGTGCATTCTCCCCGTGCTTGCGTGGGTTTTCTCCGGGTGCTCCGGTTTCCTCCCACACTCCGAAGATGTGCTCTTAGGCTGACTGGAGGTAATAAATTGTCCCTAAATTAGTTTCCCTCAATGTGGAATGCCATAAGCGTAGATAAGGGTCGTGGGTGGAGGGGGAACTGGTAATGTTAAAATGGCGGCGCGGGCTCGTTGGGCCAAAGGGCCTGTTTCCCGGGCTGTTTTTGTTCTTTGTTTGGAATTGGATTGGCCCAGGGTGAGGCCCCAGGTTTGGAATAAGGATGTTTCTTTATTAAACTCTTCCTTAGATTTGTAAGTTGGAGTAAATTTAGTTCTGTTTTTATTGATGCATCAGAATTAACTCTTCAAATGCAGACAATCAGGGATATAAAAAGAGGAACTCAACAGCCTGCCCTGAGTTCAGTTTAGCTGCCTCAAGTTCAGTTAGCTAGCTCAGAGAATATGAACCGTAAAGCTACGTCCTCTCCCGACTTGGAGAGGGCAAGAGCGGTTTCCTGCCAGCCAAAGAAACATCTCTCAGGAGAACTCTCCTATCTACCAGGAGGGTACCAAATCAGGGAGAATTTACCAGTATCAACTTTGGCAAAAGAACTCCAAAGGGGCGGCACAGTGCATAGCCTCACAGCGCCAGGATCGATTCCTGGCTTGGGTCATTATCTGTGTAGAGTCAGCACATTCTCCTCATGTCTGCATGTGTTTCCTCCAGGTGCTCCAGTTTCCTCCCACAATCTGAAAGACGAGCTGATTAGGTGCATTGACCCGAACAGCTGCTGTCTCATAGTGTCAGGGACCCAGGTTTGATTCCCGGTTTGGGTCACTGTGAGTATGGAGCTTTTACTCTGCAGGTGTGTCGGTCCACCTTGTTGTCTAACAAGGGGCATGCACACAATGGGTCGTGCGAGGGCTGCTCTTGGATGTTTCGAGAGTAGCCTAGTACTTCGCGTTGTTTGTGTGTGCTTAAAACTGGACCAGCAGACGGGCACCACAACAGCTCAGTGACTATCACTGTTAGCTGTGCAAATACATGGATTTGGGCCAGTGTCTGTGGGAGTTTGCGCATTCTCCCTATGGTTGCGTGGGTTTCCTCCGGGCGTTCCAGTTTCCTCCCACACCCCAAAGATGTGCTCTTAGGCTGATTGGTGTAAGAAATTGTCCCTAAATTATTCTCCCCTTAATCTGGTTTCCAATGGGGGTACCATAAGCATAGACATGGGTCAAGGGTAGAAGAGGAAAAACACATTGTTAAGATGGCGGCGCAAGCTTGTTGGGCTGAAGGGTCTGTTTCCCGTGCTGTGTTGTTCTTTGCACATTCTCCCCGTGTCTGTGTGGGTTTCCACCCACAGTCCAAAGATGTGCAGGTTAAGTGGATTGGCCATGCTAAACTCTCTCAGTGTATCCGAACAGGCGCTGGACTGTGCTTTCTCCTGACTGTGACAACACTCTCGTCTCTGAGCCAGGAAGCGACAGGTTCTAGTCTGAGGTTTGAGCACAGAATGATGGCCCGACACTCCGATGCAGTATTGCCGGGGGGGGGGGGGTGCTGACTTGAAGAGGAGGAGTTGTGGGAAGATTTTGTCTGCATTGTCAGGTGGATGTTCCTATCTCAAGGAAGAGCAGGAAAGCTGTTCTCACTGTCCTGGGCAATATTCATAGAATCATAGTGCAGAAGGAGGCCATTCAGCCCATCGACTCTGCACTGACCACATTCCCACACTAGCCCTAGCCCTAACCCCATGCATTTACCCTGATAATCCTCTTAACAAAGAGACAATTTATCATGGCCCATCCACCTAACCTGCACATCTTTGGACTGTGGGAGGAAACTGGAACACCCGGAGGAAACTCACACAGATATGGGGAGAACGCACAGACAGTAATCCAAGCTGGGAATCAAGCCCAGAGTCCCTGGTGCTGTGTGGCAGCTGTGCTAACCACTGCGCTGCTCCTCAATCAGTATCATCCCTCAAACAGGTATGTAGATGGGTGGAGAACTGGCTTGGGAGGAGGAGACAGCGGGTAGTAGTGGAAGGCTCCTTTTCCAATTGGAGGTCTGTCACCAGTGGTGTGCCGCAGGGCTCGGTACTAGGACCTCTTCTATTTGTGGTATATATTAATGACTTGGAAGAAGGGGTAGGTGGTGTGATCAGCAAATTTGCTGATGACACTAAGTTGGTTGGATTGGCAGGTACTGAGGAGCAGTGCCTGGCAATGCAACAGGACATAGACAGGCTGGTAGATTGGGCAGATAGATGGCAAATGGAATTTAATCCGGAGAAATGCGAGGTGATGCACTTTGGCCGGAATAATGTGGAGGGGAGTTATACGATAAAAGGTAGAACTATCCGGAGTATAGATACGCAGAGAGACCTGGGGGTGCAAGTGCACAAGTCCCTGAAGGTGTCGGTGCAGGTGCAGAATGTGATGAGGAAAGCGTATGGTATGTTAGCCTTCATAGGAAGAGGTATAGAATATAAGAGTAGGAGTCTGATGTTGCAGTTGTATAGAACGTTGGTTAGGCCTCACTTGGAGTACTGCGTCCAGTTCTGGTCGCCGTACTACCGGAAGGATGTAGAGATCCTGGAGAGAGTGCAGAGGAGATTTACCAGGATGCTGCCTGGTATGGAAGGGCTGTCTTACGAGGAAAGATTGAACGAACTTGGGCTGTTTTCCCTTGAGAGACGTCGGCTGAGGGGGGATCTAATAGAGGTTTATAAGATTATGAAGGGGATAGATAGAGTAAATGGTGGTAAGCTTTTTCCGCTATTAGAAATGGATAGAACGAGGGGTCACGGGCTTAGGGTGAGGGGGGCTAGGTATAAGACAAATATTAGGGCAGTTTTTCACGCAAAGGGTAGTGGGGGTGTGGAATGCACTGCCGAGTAAGGTGGTGGAAGCAGGCACGCTAGGGTTGTTTAAGAGTCACTTAGACAGCCACATGAGCGGTCTACATATAGGGGGATATAAGCAGGCCTTACTAAACATTGTAGGCTTGGGAATACGTTTTGCCTCAGGGATGTTACAGTCTTTGCCTGTTTAATAATGAATTTTTTGTCTTCACAGGCATTTAAGTCCAGCAAGGGGCATGCATGCGGCAGGTTGTAGTGGGCTGCTCTTGGACATTGCTTCGGGAGTTGCCTATTGCTTCATGTCGTTAGTGTGCTTAAACTGGACCATCTCGAGGGCAACATGACAGCTCAGAGACTATCTCTGTTGCTGTGCGGACACATGGATTTGGGCCTGTGTCTGTGGGAGTTTGCACGTTCTCCCCGTGGTTGCGTGGGTTTCCTCCGGGTGCTCCGGTTTCCTCCCACATCCCAAAGATGTGCTTTTAGGCTGATTGATTGGGTACTAAATTGTCCCTAAATTGGACCTCCCTGATCCTCGCACATTAGGCGTAGACTAAAATCACGAATAGGACACTGAGACAGTGGGACGGCGATGCGGGCTCGTTGGGCCGAAGGGCCTGTTTCCCGTGCTGTGTTGTTCTTTGTTAACAGTAGCTACAACAGATGATCCGGTCATGCTGACACTTTGCTGTTTGTAGGAGCCTACTGTCTGCACGTTACAAGTTCCAAAACTGGCGGCTAATTGCTTTGGGACGTCTTGAAGTGGTGGAAGCTTCTACAGGAATGCAAGTTCCTTTTCTCTCTGGGTGGAGACACTCGAGTGCAAAGGTTCCTTGTGCCAGCTGGACCCATTTACAATCCCAGAGAGGAAAATCTTCCATACTCACAGACAAACTCCCAACACAGAGCAACACGGGGAAATCTCACCTCCCAGACAACTTTGTTTGAAGGTTCGGCCCCGGGGAGGAAGAGAAAATGAACGTGAGTTGCAGCACGTTGGGTAAGTACGTTTGCTGTCCCCTCCTCATGCTCCCCCTTGCCAGCTATCCAGGCACTGGGATGTCCTCACATTGGGGGAGGGCAGGAAAAGGGATATTCTAACAATCAACAGGCCCACAGACAAAAGCCATTGCACTATACAAATTTAATTACGAGACACAATATAATCTATTCAGGTCACAATCCATTGTCAATACACCATAAACAGTTTTATGTACACAGTCCACAGAAACATTGCCGTACTTGCACATAAATCACCAGTAAAAGCTTTTTCTCTGTGTTTAAAAGCCAGATTTATTTACTATATATTGGAAACGTTAAACCATTTGATTGTATGTATAACTTGGCAGGTAGATTGTTTCAATGCCCTGTGGCTGTTCTGAACCCTTCCAGACCTACAGTAAAGCTCACTCTCTAGTCTGGCTCCAGACCCAATATCAGGAGAGAGCTCTCTGATGCACCATTCAGGCATTTCCCCATGTCAGTCATCTGGTGCCACACTGGCTTTGTGCCTGCTGGCCGGAGGAATGCCTTTTACCAGCTAGTGGAGGAAGCTCTAATTTGGCCTGAAAGGGCCACACGCTAACTCACCCACCAGGCCACACAGCCTTGATTGCATGGTCACAAAGAGTTTGTCTTACTCCCCCTCTTGGTATCACAGAGATTTACCGGTTCACATGATTTGCTGGAGTGGTTTACATGATTGTAGAATACTGCTTGAATATTCCAAGGAGCAATATCATCCTTAGATGAGCATTGGGCGAGCTTCCATTTCTATGGACATAAATATTGGGGATTTGGTGAGAACGAGAGCTGGGGAACTGTCCTCTGTAAATAGGCTGTCGACACAATTTGAAGAGAGCTCCTTTAAATTTTTGTTTTAAAAACACAAAATCCTTTCAATGTTAAAAGGATCTTGAATAACCATCTGCCATTGAATACAGGCTCAGTGAAGGGCCTGGATTGAAATTTTCCAAACTCCAAGGCTTTCGTTGCAGTCAAGGTGACTATCTTGGTTCCTTACTGTGGGACATCATTCCCAAATGTGCAAAGTGTCAACAGTGTTCTCAAAGGGCTTTCTTCTAATCTAACAGTTTAAGATATAGTTAAGCACAGCCAGAATGGGTTGAGGTGGTTGACTGGGGTTAGGTGGTCGACACCAGTGCTACAGTATGCGGTTATATACAGGGAGAGGCTCGCTGCATTTAGAAGTGGAGTGGTGGTTATCTCAGCATTTTCTACGACAGATTGGGAAGGGGAGGGTGGGGGTGCGTTTCCCTGTTAATTACCATTCCTATGAGGGTAAACTTGAAGGGCATCAACTGTGGGGCATTCATGGATAGAACTTCCCAGTATTTCCTCCCATTAATTCTCAGTCAGGTATTGTAAGTTCATTTGTCCAGGTGAGTGGTGACAGATCTTCCCTTCCCACAGAAAAGAGTACTGCTGTGGCCCATCCCACCGTCTCTTTGTTCGAGCAGACTCAGGGATGGGTGTGCTGTGTGGGGAGGGGGCATTTTTGCACCCAATCAAGCAACCCAAAATTAAAAAAAAAGCACCATCTGAAACAATATTGAGGGACTGCGATATCCAAAAACGTGGTAGCAGATAGCACAGGATAACCGGTGTTATCCAAATTCCTTTTGTTTGCATGGTGGGGGTTGGGGGGGGGTGGTTTGGGAAAGGGAGAGAAAGCGAGAAAAGCAGCAGGAGACAGACTGGATGGAAAAGAGAGAGATTCAGAGTGGAGATAAAGAATCCAGCTTGCAGCTGCAAGTAGCGATATTTGAAGAGAGAGAGAGACACAAGGTAGAGGACCCACAGGGAGGGAGAGGATGTGTGTAGGGAAGGATGTACGTGAGGATATATATGTTGGAGAGGATTGAAGATACTTTCTCCTCGGGGATTAGATCTGACACATGACCCACGTGTATCGAGAATATAGCCACCTTGTGTGTAAACCTCCTGTACTGTCCAGTCGCACCCTTGTGACGCACCTTGGGATGTTCTACGTTACAGGTGCTATACGAATGCAAGCTGTTTTACTCTAATTCACCATTGTTTCATGCTAACAGGGTTAAAATGCAGCGACAGGGAGACAGACCCAAGGTGGCTGTTAGCCTCCACTTGCCTCAGAAGCCAGACTCGACGCTCAAACTCCGCCTGTTGACGTGTTCGATCTTGCCCGTGATGTAGTTGTCAAAGTGAGTCTGGTACTTGGCTAACATCTTCAGCAGGGGCCGCACTCTCAGCCACCACTGCTCCTTGGGCATCCGATGCCTGTCACACGCCGAGAGAATTAAAAGACGTTAAACCTTGGCTGTAACATCACGCGAGACAAACTCCAGCCCCAGTGAGTTGAATGAAATATTTCAAAAGATTCACCCCCTGATCTCCACCAATCTCCCTAACTCCCACCTCCACCCTTCAGCACCTTTCTACAATAATCCTTTCATTTTTTTAAATTCATTTCTGGGACATGGGTGTCACTGACTGGGTCACCATTTATCACCCATCCCTAGTTGCCCTGGAGGGCAGCTGAGTCAACCACGTTGCAGTGGTTCTGCAGTCACATGTAGGCCAGACCAGGTAAGGATGGCAGATTTCCTTCCCTGAAGGATTTTAGTGAACCAAATGGGTTTTTCCCACAATCAACGATGGTTTCATGGTCATCAGTAGATACTTAATTCCAGATTTTTTTTATTTCCATACTTACTCAAAGTCGGTTTCTGCCTTCAGCTCGGTAACAGGTCGGAAAACCAGTGCCTTGCGGTTCATTCCCAGGACACAGGCCGTCTCAGGAGAGTTGGCAAAGACTTGCCCTGTCCAAGAAAAGGCAGCTCGGTTACACAGAAAGGCTGATTATGGTGGCCACCCTTTAGAAAGCTCTACAACCCCAGGCTTCTGCTGTATTGAACGAGCTGGTAATGCCCCCTTCCTCTTTGTCTACTCGGACCAGATAAGTGCACTGCTCAGAGAATCTGAAATGAACACTTTCCAAATTGAGTGTGCGATCAACCACTCCCAGCGTCAACACAATCAGGGGCTTCTCACAACTCCCTTGCTTGGTGCCCCCTTTCTCTCAGTTTGATCCCTCCCTGTTTGTGAAGGCAGTCTTCCTCGTTCCCCCTGACTGGCCCAGTGATGCCCCCCGCCCCCCCCCCCCCCACTCCTCAATGGGACTGCGACAGGTATGGATTCAGATCCACGAGGGACAACTCTCCCTTGCTTTGCTGACCACCTTGTTTCGAGATTCCACTTCCGCTCTCAGCTCCTACCGCGTACCTTTCCTGTAGGATTCCAGAAGCTTTTCCGTCAGCCACTGAACAGCCTTCACACCCAGCTTGGTCCCAAAGTTCCTATCGAATGGTGTCGGTGCACCGCCCTGGAGACAGAGAAGAAAGAAAGTGAATGGAGTGGTTGGTGAATGAGGAGATTTGAAAGGATGAACTGCCATCCTGAAGAGACATTGTGGCCTTGATTGTAACTCCTTCCCAGACCACTCCCACAAGTACTGCAACTTTGAGAATAACCCAACCCACCACTATTCACTCACTTGTACAGAATAGGTGTTCCTGGGCAGGGTCACTATTTGATGCCTACCCCTCACTGAGAGAACTTGCTCAGCCATTTCAACCACGTTGCAGTGGACCTAGCTCAGTGGTGGGAAACCAACGGGTGGGGGGTGGTGGGGGGTGGGGGGGTGGTGGGGGGGGGGGGGGGGTGGTGGGGGGGGGGGGTGGTGGGGGGGGGGGGTGGTGGGGGGGGGGGTGGTTGGGGGGAAAGAGGGGGGGGGGGAAAAGGGGGAAAGGGGGAGAGGGGGGAGGGGGGAAAGGGGGAGAGGGGAGAGGGGGGAAAGGGGGGAAAGGGGGGGAGAGGGGGAAAGGGGGGAGAGGGGGAAAGGGGAGGGGGGCCCACAGGTGGCCCCTCTGGGTTTGAGTGTTGCCCATGCACAGGGTTAGCCACATTCTGCTGGTTTCCGTCCTTGTTGTTTCTTTCCTATCGGTGTGACTGAAGTAATTTGCATAAAAAGTGAGGATAAGTGTAAGTGAAGTGAGGTGTGTGCTGGTTGCTCACAACATTGACAGCAAGAGCCGTGCGCTCCCTCTGTGTCCAAGGTATCAATATTTCTTTTGTTTTACCATTTGAAGTTGATGAGAATTCCATTAATATAAACAATGCTTAATCATTGATATAACTCATTATGAACTATTTGGCGTGTTTAGCACTGGTGCTGGAACCCGGGTTCAACTCCAACGTTAGGTCACTGTCTATGTGGAGTCTGCACATTCTCCCCGTGTCTGCATGGGTTTCCTCCAGGTGCTTCGGTTTCCTCCCACAGTCCAAAGATGTGCATTAGGTGCTCCAGCTATGCTAAATCGTCCCTTAGTGTCCCAAAGAAGTTTAGGGGATAAGCCACGGTAAATGTGCAAGTATTACAGGGATAGGGTGTGGTTGGTTAAGGTGTCAAAGTCAGAGCAGACTTGACAGGTCTCCTGCTGCACTGTCGGGATTGTATGATTACGGAGACGTTAATCACAGATTTTATTAATTGAATTTAACCCCCCCCCACAAGCTGCCGTTGTGGGGTTTGAACCCATGTCTCCCGAGCATTAGCCTGGGCCTCTGGATTGCCATTCCAGTAGCATTACCACTACGCCCAACCTGCAGCATTCCCAGCCTCCGTAACATTACTGCTTCAGGCAGTGCAGGAAGATCCCGATAGAAGCAGGCAGGGGGCCTACTGAAGGCAGACATATTGTACCTGACAGTGTCACTGGCACTGCTGCCCCTCCAGAGAATCACAGTGACCGCAGTGGACCAGGCAGAAGGAACTCAGTTAAAGGATCTGTCACAGTTCCCAGTGCACTGGCATTGCACCATTCCAGCAGCATCCAGTATAGTCAGCGGACTCTCTGGAATTTGCTGGAAAATCCCATAAAGAACCCCCATTGCTCTCGGACACCCTCACCACCTTCTCCCGGAACAGCTGCCTATCAATAACTGTCTGCTCCCAACGGACAGGTATTGTGCCTGGACACCACTCTGGGAATTCTGAAGATCAGCCAGGCCTCTACAAGCAGAGGCAGTCCAGTAATACCACTCGATAACAGGCCTGTGGGCTCCCTTCCGGGATCGAGAACAACCAGGATCAGGAACAATCGAGATTGATCAGGATCGGGAATGGGAACAATTGGGATTGGGAACGATCGGGAATAGGATCGGGAACGATTGAGAATGATTAGGATCAGGAACAGGAACGATGGGGATCGGGATCTGAGTGTTTAGTCAGTTGACTGAAGTTTCCCAGAATGCACGCTGGTTGACCCTTTACCTGTGGGCCCAGGTCTGGGCCCTGAGCGTCTCTTACCTGCTGCATATGGCCCAGCACATTGGTTCGACAGTCAAACACACCCTTCCCCTCAGCAGAGTACAGGTTGTACAGGAACTCGGTGGTGTAATACTGGTGGCATTTCTCATTTCTAGAGGAAAGGGGAGAAAAAAAAATAAACTTTACCTCAAATGTTAATGGAAACATGCCGACTAACAGTCTCCCAAATCTCATCTATTCGTCCCAGAACAGTCCTCTGGTGAGGGAACTCACTCCTCCTTCTCTCCCCTCTCTGCCTAATTCATCCCCCTCTCCTCACCCCCAAAAATAAAAGTGGCAATTCACTGGGAGGCAATTAGCTCAGTAATCCCCAGGCCCAGTGCACTGGAGCACTGGGTGGGGAATCCCTGGGCTCAGTGCACTGGGTGGATAATCCCTGGGCCCAGTGCACTGGGTGGGGAATCCCTGGGCTCAGTGCACTGGGTAGGAAATCCCTGGGCTCAGTGCACTGGGTGGGGAATCCCTGGGCCCAGTGCACTGGGTGGGGAATCCCTGGGCCCAGTGCACTGGGTGGGGAATCCCTGGGCCCAGTGCACTGGGTGGGGAATCCCTGGGCCCAGTGCACTGGGTGGGGAATCCCTGGGCCCAGTGCACTGGGTGGGGAATCCCTGGGCCCAGTGCACTGGGTGGGGAATCCCTGGGCCCAGTGCACTGGGTGGGGAATCCCTGGGCCCAGTGCACTGGGTGGGGAATCCCCGGGCCCAGTGCACTGGGTGGGAAATCCCCGGGCTCAGTGCACTGGGTGGGAAATCCCCGGGCCCAGTGCACTGGGTGGGGAATCCCCGGGCTCAGTGCACTGGGTGGGGAATCCCTGGGCCCAGCTCCTAGTTGACGATACAGCCTCTCCGTGTCGATGAATGGAACTGTCTTCCACCTCTGCTGCCAGTAAATGTGATGTGGAGATGCCGGTGTTGGACTGGGGTAAGCACAGAAAGAAGTCTCACACATCTCTCAGTGCCAGTAAATCTCCAAGGACCCTGAGTGTGCTGAAGCAATTAGACAAGACGCCTGGTCGAATTGCTGAGTTAATTGATCTCAATTTGGGAAGGGGGGAAGGGGAGGTGGGGGGGGGGTAGGGGAGGTGGGGGGGGGGGGTGGGGAGGTGGGGGGGGGTGGGGGTGGTGAGGGAGGGTGGGGAGGGGTGTGGGGTGGGGAGGGGTGTGGGGTGGGGAGGGGTGTGGGGTGGGGAGGGAGGGTGGGGAGGGGTGTGGGGTGGGGAGGGAGGGTGGGGAGGGGTGTGGGGTGGTGAGGGAGGGTGGGGAGGGGTGTGGGGTGGTGAGGGAGGGTGGGGAGGGGTGTGGGGTGGTGAGGGAGGGTGGGGAGGGGTGTGGGGTGGTGAGGGAGGGTGGGGAGGGGTGTGGGGTGGTGAGGGAGGGTGGGGAGGGGTGTGGGGTGGTGAGGGAGGGTGGGGAGGGGTGTGGGGTGGTGAGGGAGGGTGGGGAGGGGTGTGGGGTGGGTTGCAATCGTGGCAAGAAAACTGGGTCCACTTCAGCCAATGGGAGAAGCTTCTGAAGGTCAGGGGCGCGGGCGAGAGGGCGATGGCCGGGCGGGCGAGAGGGCGATGGCCGGGCGGGCGAGAGGGCGATGGCCGGGCGGGCGAGAGGGCGATGGCCGGGCGGGCGAGAGGGCGATGGCCGGGGCGGGTGAATGAATTAACCGGATTACTGCTGGTAACGAGATCTGCTGGTGGAAAACAGGTCTGGTTTGGGAAAGACCTGTAACTGTGTCTTCGGGGACAGTCTATAGGAATGACGAGAGCAGCCCAGTTCCTGGGAACTCTGTCCTTCCAACACAAAGGGCTAAAGACAGAAAGCATCCACCAGTAAACATGAAGAGACAGACACAGCACGATCCTCTTTAAGAGGAAATAACAGCCCCATGTTGAAATCCCGCTCTCTCCCATGGTGAGTCACTCCCGAGGCGGATCGGACACTGTGGGTGGGATTTTGTGCCCTCGTTCGAGAAAGACCAGAAATTCCCGCCCGAGGTGGTAGAATTCCAGGGAAAGGCTTCATTAACCAGAGGGGAGCACCCAACTCACAAGCACCTTCTAGTGGCTAGCTGGAGAATGGCACCACTGGAGCCCGAGGTGCAGCCACACCATTACTCACTCTAATGGCTCAGCAGGAAGACTGGGATCTTTCTCATCCACCCAAGAAGGCAGGCAGGACCTCGGTTCAAAATAGGATCAAAATCAGAGAATCCCTACAGAAGGAGGGCCCATCGAGCCTGCACCAACAACAATCCCACCCAGGCCCTTATTCCCATAACCCCACATATTTACCCTGTTAATCACTCTGACACTAGGGGACAATTTAGCACGGCCAATCACCTAACCCGCACATCTTTGCACTGTGGGAGGAAACCGGAGCACCCGGAGGAAACCCAGGCAGACACGGGGAGAACATGTGGACTCCACCCAGACAGTCACTCGAGTCCGGAATTGAACCCGGGTCCCTGGCGCTGTGAGGCAGCAGTGCTAACCAACAGTTTTACCAACAAGACTGTACCTCAACACGAGCCCCCTTTGGATTGTCGTCTTCATCTTCCCAGTGAGATGCTCCACGTTGGCCTGTGGTACAAAAGCGTCAAAGAGTGAGGAGGCAGGGACGTGAACCGTTCCAACAGATCCCCCTCCCTGAAGGCACAGACCGGAGGGGAGAGCAACAGAAGACTAGCGGAACTTTAACAGGCTAGCTCGATACCAACTCCTTCCGCTAGCAGGAGGGTTTGTAACCAGGAGGCACGGACCGAATATCTCTGGTGGGTTAGGTAGAGGGTGGAGCAGCGAGTTGTTTGGATCTGGAATGTGCTGCCTGGATGGAAACAGAGGTCAAGGGGAGCGGGATTAAACAGCTACTACAGGTGTAAAATTGGAAGGTAACTACAATTTGCCCCTGGGACTGGAAAGAAGAGGAAACCACCCCGTGGGGTCCTGCCTCATTCGCAATCCACTGCCTGCCCGATGAAAAGACCCAAGTGCTGATGTTGGGTGGGATGTGATGCTCCTTTAAGTTGAATAGCATTCCAGCCACACACTGCCACTCGGTTTGTGTCGAGGGCGGGGGAGCTGTAGCCCTGGGTCTGTAATCATCCTCAGGGGTGGCAGCACGGTGGTTTAGCACCGCTGCCTCGGGTTCGATTCCCAGCTTGAGTCACTGTCTGTGCGGAGTCTTCCTGTGTCTGCGTGGGTTTCCTCCGGGTGCTCCGGTTTCCTCCCACAGTCCAAAGATGTGTGGGTTAGATTGATTGGCCAGGATAAATTAACCCTTAGTGTCAGGGGATTAGCAGGGTGAATATGAAGGGATACAGGAATAGAGCCTGAGTGGGATTGTAGTCGGTGTGGACTCGATGGGCCAAATGGCCTTCTTCTGCACTGTAGAACCTATGATTCTATGACATGGAGTAATCGTAGCAGGAGGACGAAAAGAATGATTTTACCCCATCACCGACCCACCCATCCAAGTCAGGCTTTGCACCTCACAAACTTACCGTCAAGTCATGAATGTTAATGGGGTCTTCGTAGATGTAGGCGGCATCAGCCCCCACAGCCAGTGCTGTGGCAGAGGCCAGGTAGCCACAGTAACCTCCCATGGTCTCCACGATGAAGACCCTGCGCTTGGTTCCTGATGCAGACTGCTTGATGCGGTCACAGGTCTGCAGAGACACAGAGAGACATTGGAAACACTCAGAGAGATCAGCCTGGCCCAGAACATCCCGACCATCGGGAATGGATTCAGCTCTTACCCTCTGTCCGAAACACTCCCCACCACCACACATCCCCTCCCCACACCCCCCCCCCCCGCCGATTAACACTGCACCAAATCTTCACCTTCTCTTCCATTGAAGGATGCAATGGGATTTGAGTGAACAGGAAGCACTGCTGCCTCACAGGACCAGGGGCCCAGGTTCAATTCCCGGCAGGTTAGGTGGATTACCCCACGCTAAATTGTGATTTAGCGCCTCAAGATGTGTTGGTTAGCGGGATTAACAGGGGTAAATACATGGGGTTACGTGGATAGAGTTGAAGTAGGATGTTCTATCGGAGAGTTGGTGCAAACTTGATGGGCTAAATGGCCTCTTTCTGCATTGTAGGGATCCTACGGTAGGTTTTCTATGACAAGTCAATCCTCCTTAGAGGATTTATTAGGGAATCTGACGGACAGATCTACTCACAGGGCAGGTTGTTAAATGTGATGCAGACCATACCCACTTTGTACTTTATCCCATTAATGACCCTCATTCCCCATCAGTTTCATCCCAGCCCTCGCTCCCAGCTCTAATCCCTGGAAGGTTCCCCATCAATGCTCCGCATTTCCCCATCACTCCGATCCCAGGCCTCACCCCACCATCACTCCGATCCCAGGCCTCACCCCACCATCACTCCGGTCCCAGGCCTCACCCCACCATCAGTCCGATCCCAGGCCTCACCCCACCATCACTCCGATCCCAGGCCTCACCCCACCATCACTCCGATCCCAGGCCTCACCCCACCATCACTCCGATCCCAGGCCTCACCCCACCACCACTCCGGTCCCAGGCCTCACCCCACCATCACTCCGATCCCAGGTTATAAATGATGGCAGTACTGGCCTCCTGCTATTCCCGTGCACTGGACAGGAGGAGCTGAATGTCCTCCTCCTGCCCCCACATTCCGGTCCCCACCTCCGCTTACCTCCATGGCGGCGTTGACCGCAGTGTCACAGCCGAGGCTGAAGTCGGTGCCCGGCACGTTGTTGCTGATGGTTGCCGGGATGACGCACATGGGGACGCAGAGCTCCTCGAATCGTTCTCTCCCCTCCGTCAGCTGCAGGGCTGCCATGAAGGCCTGCCGAGGAAGGAGAAGCACAGGCTGGTGAACGGCGCCTGCCCGGGTCACTGTGGCCCCCATTTTCACCTCAGAAACCGCACAGACCTCCACCAGAAGACAAACCAAGATGGCGGCAGTGGCTCTGGGCCTTGTGCTGGAGGCTGCAGCCGAGGTTTATAAAGAGGGAGTGAAGGAAGGGCGGGTGGAGGTGACACCAAGTTCTGAATCTGAATGGTCCAGAGATTGTGGATGGGTTGGTAGGTTTGACAGTTCCTTGAGAATGAAGCAATCAGGTTGGAAAAAAACCTGATGGTCTTAATTCCAGCAGAATGTCGAGATGGAGAGGATTTAAAAAATAAATACCCCCTAATCTGCGGGTTAATTGGTTGCTGTTATAGAAAGCAACCTCAGTGCCAGCCTAGATTACACACCCTGCTCCCTGGATTGGGGATCTGAGCCATTTGCACCCACACAGCGAGCATCAACAGTGTAAGATCCATGGTCAAACAGGCTACTCTAGCTCAGGGTCCAGACAGACGCCACCAGCCATTTACGCTGCCAGTTTATCTGGAGTTTCTACACACAAAACAAACCTAAAATCTCTTCTCCGTGTGGCTGCAGTACCAGCATGGGTCAGCAGGTGGCAAAGCCGAGCCATGCTCACTGTGAGCTCAACAGCACCCCCTGTCAGCAGCTCAATGGCTGTGTCAGAGTGAGGAATGGGTCAAACCTAGAGGGACGGTCAGCAAACGCCCACTAAAACGGCAGCAGGGCACGGCCAGAGCCACAAGGCAGAGAGCCGGGAGGTCCTCCCGACTCGGACGAACACGTGCAGCATCTCACCTCGAACCCGCCAATAATGAGGATGGCGTGAATGTGATGATTGCGGATCTGTCTCACGAGCGGTTCCATGCACTTCTCGGGGAGCGTTCTGCAAACAGAAGGAGAAAGGTAAATGTGGGCGAAGGACGGGCAAGTGAAGCCGATACAAGAACACTGAGAAATAGCTGCTTCTGGCTGTTGGGGCCAGCGAAGAGAGACATGAATTGAAACACAGCACACAAGTGTTTATGTTTCACACCAGCAGCACGCCCCATCCCCTTGCACCCAGCAGGGTGGCACGGTGGTTGGCACTGCTGCCTCACAGCACGAGAGACCCAGTCTGGGTCACTGTGTGTGTGCAGTCTGCATGTTCTCCCCATGCCTGCGTGGGTTTCCTCCGGGTGCTCCAGTTTCCTCCCAGACTCCGAAAGGTGTGCTGGTTAGCTGCATTGGCCATGCTAAATTCTCCCTCAGTGTACCCAAACAGGCTCCGGAGTGTGGTGACTAGGGGATTTTCACACTAACTTCATTGCAGTGTTAATTTAAGAAATAAATCTTCATACACCACTTTCACCTTACCCATTATTCCTTCATGAACGTAGCTAGACAAGATTCACCACCCTCTGTGTAAAGAAATTTCTCCTTATCTCAGTCCCAAGTGGTTTCCCCCTTACTGTGAAATTGTGCCCCTGGTTCTAGACTGTCTCTTCAATTCATTGCTAGATTTATTAGTGATTATCTTACATCCCTGGTCCACACATGTGGAAACGTGTACCCGATGCTGTAGTCTAAGCCTACTGAGTGTGAGTGTGTGTGCAGGGTCTCAGACAGTGCGTACCGTTTTGTGCCCAGCAGCGAGCCACCTTGACCTGTCCAGCCTCCGACATCACGCCAGCTCACTTCCTTAATCTGCAGCAAAAAGACAAGGAGAACACGTACCTTACAGTTCTGCTGGATGCTTCATGCATGTGTCACGTTTACACCCTGTAACAGTCCCCATTACACTGTATTGGTGACACCCTCACTCAGAGCAATGCCACAAGACAGCTGCTGACATCAATGTAAACACAACACATTCCCATTGCCATGAGATAGGCTACCCAGTGTAACACATCTTTATTCATTACATCTGCTCCAACAGTGAGCAACGTCACAGGAGGGCCGCACCATCTACACGGACTGAACAGTGTCTCCTCCATCACAGTGAGCAATGCCACAGGAGGGCCACACTATCGACACAGACTGAACAGTGTCTCCTCCATCACGGTGAGCAATGCCACAGGAGGGCCGCACCATCTACACAGACTGAACAGTGTCTCCTCCATCACAGTGAGCAATGCCACAGGAGGGCCGCACCATCTACACAGACTGAACAGTATCTCCTCCATCACCGTCAGCAATGCCACAGGAGGGCTGCACCATCTACACAGACTGAACAGTATCTCCTCCATCACGGTGAGCAATGCCACAGGAGGGCCGCACCATCTACATGGACTGAACAGTATCTCCTCCATCATCGTCAGCAATGCCACAGGAGGGCTGCACCATCTACACAGACTGAACAGTATCTCCTCCATCACCGTCAGCAATGCCACAGGAGGGCCGCACCATCTACATGGACTGAACAGTATTTCCTCTATCATCGTCAGCAATGCCACAGGAGGGCCGCACCATCTACACAGACTGAACAGTATCTCCTCCATCACGGTGAGCAACATCACAGGAGGGCCGCACTATCTACACAGACTGAACAGTATCTCCTCCATCACCGTGAGCAATGCCACAGGAGGGCCACACTATCTACACAGACTGAACAGTGTCTCCTCCATCACGGTGAGCAATGCCACAGGAGGGCCGCACCATCTACACAGACTGAACAGTGTCTCCTCCATCACAGTGAGCAATGCCACAGGAGGGCCGCACCATCTACACAGACTGAACAGTATCTCCTCCATCACCGTCAGCAATGCCACAGGAGGGCCGCACCATCTACATGGACTGAACAGTATCTCCTCTATCATCGTCAGCAATGCCACAGGAGGGCTGCACCATCTACACAGACTGAACAGTATCTCCTCCATCACGGTGAGCAATGCCACAGGAGGGCCGCACCATCTACATGGACTGAACAGTATCTCCTCCATCATCGTCAGCAATGCCACAGGAGGGCTGCACCATCTACACAGACTGAACAGTATCTCCTCCATCACCGTCAGCAATGCCACAGGAGGGCCGCACCATCTACATGGACTGAACAGTATCTCCTCCATCACGGTGAGCAATGTCACAGGAGGGCCGCACCATCTACACAGACTGAACAGTATCTCCTCTATCATCGTCAGCAATGCCACAGGAGGGCCGCACCATCTACATGGACTGAACAGTATCTCCTCCATCACGGTGAGCAATGCCACAGGAGGGCCGCACCATCTACATGGACTGAACAGTATCTCCTCCATCACGGTGAGCAATGCCACAGGAGGGCCGCACCATCTACACGGACTGAACAGTATCTCCTCCATCACGGTGAGCAATGCCACAGGAGGGCCGCACTATCTACACAGACTGAACAGTATCTCCTCCATCACGGTGAGCAATGCCACAGGAGGGCCGCACCATCTACACAGACTGAACAGTATCTCCTCCATCACGGTGAGCAATGCCACAGGAGGGCCGCACCATCTACACAGACTGAACAGTGTCTCCTCCATCACAGTGAGCAATGTCACAGGAGGGCCGCACCATCTACATGGACTGAACAGTGTCTCCTCCATCACAGTGAGCAATGCCACAGGAGGGCCGCACCATCTACACAGACTGAACAGTATCTCCTCCATCACCGTCAGCAATGCCACAGGAGGGCCGCACCATCTACACAGACTGAACAGTATCTCCTCCATCACGGTGAGTAACATCACAGGAGGGCCACACCATCTACACGGACTGAACAGTATTTCCTCCATCACCGTCAGCAATGCCACAGGAGGGCCGCACTATCTACACAGACTGAACAGTGTCTCCTCCATCACCGTCAGCAATGCCACAGGAGGGCCGCACCATCTACACAGACTGAACAGTATCTCCTCCATCACCGTCAGCAATGCCACAGGAGGGCCGCACCATCTACATGGACTGAACAGTATCTCCTCCATCACGGTGAGCAATGCCACAGGAGGGCTGCACCGTATATCCTCCAACTGTCAGCAATGCCATGGGGGATCTGCTAATGCCCACCTAGATAGAATTAGTTAATCCTCTGCCACTTGTTGCTGCCAATCCCTCCCAGCGTTCACGCGGACCAGACGGCGGGGTTGCGTCTCCCTGGAACAACAGAGCCACGTACCTGTCCCGCAGCAAACCCTTCCAGCCCATCGCTCACAGTGTAGACAGTGTGACCCGCTGAGAGCCCGACTCGAACCGCCGATCGCACAGCCGCGTTCATCCCCGCAGCGGGTGCTCCAATATTCACAATAGCGATGTTGAAGTTACTCTGTGAGACAGGCAAAAGACAGAGAGATGTGTCAACGTGGGGATTGCACTGCACCTTGTCGGGCACTAGCTCACTACTCGGAGAGAGGATAGCAGGGGGCAGAGCTACAATGTGAGATGTCAGTGTGGGTCATTCTCAATTACAGCCCAATCCCTACGAGCTGCCTCTTACTGTATCGCAGCTCGGGTAACCGTCACAGCACTAACTTCCACCTTTAACTGGACAGCTAGGTGTGACAGAGGGTGCATGTCCAGTAACAGAACAGTCTGATCAGAGCTCTCCGGCTTCACCTACAGCCCCACATACACCCAGGTTGGCCCCTCAATCCCAGGCGATTGCCAAAAGAATGTTTAAATTAAGCTTATTTATTACTGTCACAAGTAGGCTTACATTAACACTGCAATGAAGTTATTGTGAAAATACCCTTGACTCCACACTCTGGTGCCTTTCAGGTACACCGAGGGAGAATTTAGCATGGTCAATGCACCTAACTGGCATATCTTTCGGACTGTGGGAGGAAACCAGAGCACCCGGAGGAAACCCACACAGACACGGGGAGAATGTGCAGACTCCACACAGACAGTGACCCAGGCCAGGAATCGAACCTGGGTCCCTGGCACTGTGAGGCAGCAATACTAACCACTGTGCCACCCTGTTACCCCACAGGCAACTTAAGACCATAAGACACAGGAGCAGAAGTAGGCCATTCGGCCTATCAGGTCTGCTCAACGAGACCATGACTCCACTTTCCTGCCTTATCCCCATAACCCACAGTTCCCTTACTAATTAAAAATCTGTCTATCTCAGCTCTGAACATACTCAACCCAGTCTCTACAGCCCTCTGTGGAAAGAATTCCACAGACTCACTACCCTCAGAGAAGGAATGGGACTAACTAAACTGCTCTTGCAGAGAGCTAGCATGTATTCGAGAGGCTGAATGGCCTCCTTCTTAACCATAATGGTGGCACAGTGGTTAGCACCGCTGCCTCACAGTGCCAAGGACCCGGGTTCGATTCCCGGTTTAGGCTGCTGTCTGTGTGGATCTTGCAAGTTCACCCCGTGTCTGCGTGGGTTTCCTCCGGGTCCTCCTGTTTCCTCCCACAGTCCAAAGATGGGCTGGTTAGATGCGCTGGCCATACTAAGTTGCCCCTTAGTGTCCCAGTTAGAGGGATTACTGGGGTAAATATGTGGGGTTACAGTGATAGGGCCTGGGTGGGATTGTAGTCAGTGCAGACACAATGGGATGAATGGCCTCCTTCTGCACTGTAGGGATTTTATGATTCTATAGACCGTCTTATGTAACCCACAGCCAATCCACCTAACCAGCACATCTTTGAAGTGTGGGGGGAAACTGGAGAACCCGGAGGAAACCCACGCAGCACGGGGAGAATGTGCAGAATTCGCCCAGACAGTGCCCTGACGCCGGGAATCGAACCCAGGTCCCTGGCACTGTGAGGCAGCAGTTTTAAGCACTGTGCTACTCATGCACCATGGAGATGTGCACCCTCAGCTCCGGTTAGCAGAATAAGAAAAAGCCACTTCGAGCCCGCTGTACCCCAATTTAAATCATGACTGATCTGTATATTGACTCTATTTACCTGTCCTGGTTCCCTTGGCACCATTGCCTAAAACAAATCCATCATTCTTGGTTCTGAAATGTTCAGTGGACCCCTCTCCTCCAGCCTCAATTGCTTTTTGGAGAGAGTTCCAGATTTCCACTATCTTTAGTGTGAAGGAATGCTCCCTGAAATAGTGAGGGCAGTTTTGCTCTAATGTTATGTCCCTTTGTTCTTTCACCAGAGAAAATAGTTTCTATCTATCCTATCAAGTCCTTAAATCCTCTTAAACAACTCAATTACAGCACTCCTTCATCTTCTATACTGAAAGCTATGCAAGTTCAGTCCATGCAACCTGTTGTCATAATTTAACCCATTAGTCCCAGTATAGTTCTGGCGAATATGCTCTACGTGCACTCCAGGGCTGCTTTGTGCTAGGCGGTGCCCAGAACTGAATGCAGAACTCCAGATGGGGTCTAACCAGAACTCAATCCAACTTAAAAAAAGCTGCATTTCTTTGCAAATCTCCTAGAAATTCTGGTATACGGTTTAGTAACCTCTGACACCAGGTGTAGATCACTCAGTGAGGTGTGCTGCAGCAGTACTCTGTGTCCACCCATCCCCCTGTACCCAGCACTTTATACCTGCCATCCCACCTCACATGGTGGATCCCCCCTCCCTCTGTGTACGATGCAAATAGCAACCAAGAGTGGGGAGCGCCTAGGATTTCCGCAGTCACACCACGTGCGAGAGGCCGAATGTCCTTTCCAGCTTAACATGGCTCCGGCTCTGAAGAAGATCGCAAGCAATTCGAAAAGATTGTGAATGTGGCCCAATCCATCAGGCAAACCAGCCTCCCATCCACTGACTCCGCCTACACTTCCCACTGCCTTGGAAAAGCAGCCAGCATAATGAAGGACCCCACATACCCCGGACATTCTCTCTTCCAACTTAGTCTGTCAGAAGAAAGATACAAAAGTCTTAGGTCACGTGCCAACTGACTCAAAAACAGCTCCTTCCCTGCTGCCATCAGACTTCTGAATGGACCTAGCATATATTAAGCTGATCTTTCTTTTCACCCTATCTGTGACAGTAACACTATAATCTTTACCCTACCTTTTTTGCTTCTCTGCTGCGTACTCTATGAATGGTATGCTTTGTATAGTGAGCAACAAACAATACTTTGCGCTGCATCCCAATACACGTGACAATAAAATCAAATCAGCTGACTCAGTGAGGTGTGCTGCAGCAGTGTCCACTCCCCACCCGCTGTACCCAGCACTTTATACGCTCCCTGCACCTGCCATCCCACCTCACATGGTGGTTTCCCTCAACGTAGAATGCAAATAGCAACCGAAAGTGAGGACTGCCTGGGGGTTCCTTAGTTATAGACGCACCACATGCGAGAGGCCCAACGTGGCAGCAATATTAACACTTTGTGCTTACCTTGTTCAGAGCAGGTTTCTGGTGGGCCAACAGCTTGTAGATGTTCCAGTTATTCTCAAAGCTCCTGTAGCAAAGGGAACAATAGAGTCCTCCATTAGGATCTCAGGTCTACTTGGTTTGCGTCACAAAGCATCCAGGGTGACCGTGGTGCTGTAAATTTATGTTGTTAAATTCACTGGGTAAAATTCAGACACAGTAACGGAGAACTCCATACACATCACCCTAGCAAGAAGTCTCCAGGTCAGGAACAGTCAAGGGAAAGCTCCTTACATCCAAAGATGTGTGGGCGAGATTGACTGGCCATGCTAAAGTAACCCTAATGTCAGGAGGATTAGCAGGGTAAATATGAGAGGTTACGGGAATAAGGCCTGGGTGGGACTGTCGTCGGTGTAGACTCGATGGGACATGTGGCCTCCTTCTGTAATGTAGGGATTCTATAATTCTATGATACATGTCCTCTTGAATGGGAGAGTGGCTGTTGTTCTTTAAGTGTGTTGGGTTTGGTTACTAGCATGCAAGAAGCCAATGGCCTGGTGGTAAAATTGCCACACTATTAATCCAAAAACTCAGCTAATGTTCTGGGGACCGGAGGTTCGAATCCTGCCATAGCAGATTGGATTAATGGAACGAAGAATCTACTGATGACCATGAAACTATTGTTGGAGAAGCCCATCTAGTTCACCAATGTTCTTTAGCAAAGGAAATTTTCCATCCTTACCTGGTCTGGCCAACATGTGACTCCAGAGCCACAGCAATGTGGTTGACTCCCAGCTACCCTCCAAGGGCAACTAGGGATGGACAATAAATGCTGGCCAGCCAGCGAAGCCCATGTCCCACAAATAAATATTTTTAAAAAACAGTGCATCAGAGTTTTCACTTCTATCAACAACCTCCTGTTGGTTTTGTTGATGGATTATTGTAATTTTTGTGTGTGTTTTCCGGGTAATCATTAGGTTCACAGGCAGGAGGTTCTTGTCTTAAGTTTTAGAAGGTTCAGTGCAGCAATATGGAGGGAGATGCATCCCGTATCTGGGAATACAGGATGCATCTCCCCCTCCACCATATTGTTGCATTAGCAGAGCTGTAATGTGGAAAATACGGTGCCCAATTTGTGCACCAACCCTCATAAATTGCGACGCAATAACATCTAGATAATGTTTTTGTGGGTCAGTGATAAATATTGGCACAGCACAGACCTTCTGTTCAAAACAACCCCATGTAATATTTTGTGCCCACCTCGGAGAAGTGGAGAAATTGCCTCAGTCTTGCAGTTTCCTTTATGTGAAAGGTAGCACCTCTGATAGGACAGCGCTCACTGGGAGTTACGGCTTGGAGTTTTGCTCAAACACTCCAAAGATGTGTAGGTCAGGTTGACTGGCCATGCTAAAATGCCCCTTGGTGTTGGGGGATTAGCAGGGTAAACATTTGGGGCTACGGGGATGGAGCCTGGGCAGAACTGTTGCTGGTACAGGCTTCATAGAATCAAAAGATCCCTACAGTGCAGAAAGAGGCCATTCGGACCATCAATTCTGCACCCACCACACAATCCCACCCAGGCCCCATCCCCTTGACCCCACTAGTCCCCCTGACACTAAGGGCCATTTATCTGGCCAATTAATCTAACCCGCACATCTTTGGACTGTGGGAGGAAACCAAAGCAGCCGGAGGAACCCCACACAGACATGGGGAGAATGTGCAAACTCCACACAGTGACCGGAGGCCAAAACTGAACCTAGGTCCCTGGCGCTGTGAGGCAGCAGTGCTAACCACTGTGTCACCATGCCGCTCATGGTACAGTGGCACGGCGGTTAGCACTTCTGCCTCACAAAGCCCCTACAGCACAGAAGGAGGCCATTCAGGCTGGTGGGCCGAATGCTCTCCTTCTGCGCTGTAGGGCTTCTATGATTCTTTTGGACTGGGGATTTGAACCCCTGACCTTCTGAGTTGCAGGGAAAGGTGCTGCCCATGGAACCATGTTGAAATATGGAGTGAAGCTCTCTAACACTGCCTCAGTGAGTCATGTTCACCATCTTCCGGTCCCTCAGGTGTTCATTACACAGCATGTGTTGGTGGCAGTTGCTTAAAAAGGAATCACAATCCTCATTAATCACTCGCTCTGTAAATATCCTGTCACTGGGGAAGGGCCCGGGAGGAATTACTCAGCTCAATGCATTGAAAGAATGTTGTGTCAATGCAGCTTGTTCACTGAACCCAACTCAGAATCTCTCCTGGCAATCCACAGAATCCCTATAGTGCAGGAGGCCATTTGGCCCATCCATCCCCTATACCCGCAGCCCCACATACTTACCCTGCTAGTCCACTTGACTCTTAAGTGGCAATTTAGCATAACGAATAAACCTAACCCGCACATCTTTGGACTGTGGGAGAAAACCGGAGCACCCAGAGAAAACCCACGCAGACACAGAGAGAATGTGCAGACTCCAAACAGACAGGGACCCAAGCCAGGAATCGAACCCAGGCCCCTGGCGCTTTGAGGCAGCAGTGTTAACCACTGATCCACACTGCCACCTCAAGCAAGCTCTGCTTCCACACCCAGGATACAAAATATTAAACTTGCACACTATAAAAGCTGCTCAATATTATTTCAAAGCATGTAAAAGATGCCGGATAGAATTCTC
Source organism: Carcharhinus amblyrhynchos (assembly GCF_965287045.1). NCBI lineage: Eukaryota > Metazoa > Chordata > Chondrichthyes > Carcharhiniformes > Carcharhinidae > Carcharhinus > Carcharhinus amblyrhynchos. Next base: position 12,964,243 of record NC_137334.1, on the reverse strand, counting down.
CGGGCGTGCTGGTCTAAAACCTGGAAATTCCTGCCTGACCATCAATGGTGTTTCACATTCTTCGCATCCCACCAGCTAAAACTCCAGTGGTGGACGAGATGGGAGAATTCCAGCTGCCATTTCTAAAGGTAGCAAAAAAAAAAATTGCAAACCAAGTGACAGTGAAGAAACTGAACCCTAGGGACTTCAGACTGAGGGGGAAGGGAAGGTCTGTGTTTCCGATGAGAAAATAACTTGAGCCTTCACCTTGTCCTCCCACGTGGACGCACAAGGTGCTCTCACGCTATTTTGAAGTACTGTCGAGGACTTCTCCAAGGGCACAGGGCCAACATTTATCCTTCGATCCACATTATCACATCGCTATTTGTGGGATCTTGCTGTGTATAAATTGACCGGCGCACTTTTAACGCGTGTCACCGGTCGCGAAGGACATTGGGAGGTGTGGAGTAACGCTACAGAACTGCAAAGCCTTTCTTCTTCTGATGGTTTGATGATATCTGCGACATGGATTTAAAAAAAAGGAGCAGGAACTCTTACCGGCCGCGCAGAGTGATGGCTTCTTCAAACCTCTTCTCGTTCATCGCTTTCTGAACATCCTTGGTCTTCAAACAAAACAAAAAATGACGAAATGAAGAAATCACCATTTTTTTTTAGCCAAAGTGTCAAAAATTAAACTCTCTGTCTCAGTTCTCCCCTCCTTCCACCTTCTCAGCTGAAGGTGACTCTTAGAAATCCGTAGATCCCTGTAGTCCTTTAATAGGTATTTGAGAAAAGAGCCGGGGTGGGGGGGGGTCATGTCATCCCTCTGATTGAGCAGTGACACAGGAACAATTCCTCAGTGAACTGGATAGAATAAAATCAAACCATATCGAAAAAGAATAGGTTCACCATTTCGCTCTCTGGTGTGTCCAGTGGCTGTCCTTATCACTGACACCCACAATGCACAGGTCAGTGGTGTACAGACAGGAACAAGACTATACTTCATTCTCCCTCACTGATTCTCCCCCTCACTCACTCAGGAGAGGCAAGGTTGCCAGAAATCGGCCGGGAGTCAAGCAGGAATCTAGCCCGGGTCCTCGGCCTGTGGTTTATTACTACGCCATGAAGTGTTTTAACCACCTCCACTTTGATATTGTGCTCTATGGTTCCACTTGCCCCTCTCCATTCTCTGCAACCACCAGCCCTCTGGATTCTGGGCGTTCCTCCACTTCTGGTCTTTTGTACAATCCTGATTTACTTCCAGTTCCTGGTCAGTCGCCAGCTCCTTAGGGGCTAAGCTGCTGGAATTCCCTGTCTCAACCTTCCTGCCTCTCTCCTCCTACTAAACACTGTTTCAAGCCTACCTGCTTGACTAGGTTTCTGGTCACTCGTTCTCCTATCTTCTTACGTGGCTCCATGTCCAAACTTTACCTGGCAATTCTCCTCTGAAGCACCTTGGGAGATGTTTTACTATGCTGACGGCGCTATACAAATGCAAGTTGTTAATTGATGGGATATAATGGGAGATCTGCTTAGTTTGTTTGTACATGACTAACATTATCGTAAAAATAAGTTTTTTAAAGCAGTAATTTAATCACTTGAGGACTAGGATTAAATTCCTCTTATTTAACTTATGCTAAAAGTCAGCTTTTGACCTTGGGGGCAGCATGGTTTGGCACAGGAGGCTAAACTGCCTTCTCATAAGAGACACTCATCATGTAACTTAATATGCAGAAAGCATTTTATACAGCAGCATTGCGATGATACAGAGAAAGTGTGTGGAATGGAGATATACAGAATCAGCACTGCAGACCCCAGTGCCCACTGTTTTTGAAGAAAACACATCAAATGTTAGGCCATTCAGCCCCTTGCAACTGCTATGCCATTGAGTTACATCATTATGGGCGACATGGTGATGCAGTGGTTAGCACTGCTGCCTCACAGCGCCAGGGATCCGGGTTCAATTCCCGGCTTGGGTCACTGTCTGTGTGAAGCTTGCATGTTCCCCCCATGCCTGCATGGGTTTCCTCTGGGTGCTCTGGTTTCCTCTCACAGTCCAAAGATGTGCAGTTTAAGTGAATTGGCCATGCTAAATTCTTCCTCAGTGTACCCGAACAGGTGCTGGAGTGTGGCGACTAGGGGATTTTCACAGTATCTTCGCTGCAGCGTTAATGTAAACCTACACGTGATTAATAAATAAATTTTACTTTTACTTTGCTTTGTCATGACTGATCTGTACATCAACTCCAATTATCTGCCTTAAAGTTAATTTATTAGTGTCACAAGTAGGTTTACATTAACACTATGATGAAGATACTGTGAAAATCCCCCAGTTGCCACATTCCAGCGCCTGTTCGGTTTACACTGAGGGAGAATTTAGCATGGCCGATGCACCTAACCAGCATATTTTTCAGATTGTGGGAGGAATCCAGAGCACCCGGACGAAACCCATGGAGACATGGGGAGAATGTGCAAACTCTGCACAGACAGTGACCCGAGGCTGGAATCGAACCCGGGTCCCTGGCACTGTGAGGCAGCAGTGCTAACCACTGTGCCACCGTGCTGCCCCATATTCTCTCTATTCCTACCCAATGAGAAAACTAACACTTTCAGTTTTATTACTGAAAAGAGAGAGGAATTGCTAAAGCTTTTCAACTGGACAAACAGAAGAATGCCAAATTTCGAAGGACCACAACAATTACTGTCCTGGTTGTTTGAAATTTGGCATTCCTGCCTTTGTCCTAATGAATGCTAGAAGAAAAACCTCAGCAATATCTTTTCAGCAATATTCAAGTTTTGTACCACCAAGAAACAATGTTTAGTTCAGGAATCTACAAACATCTGCAGCCTCGATAGCATTTTGGACAGGAGAGTTTCCCAGGTTTCCATTATTCTTTGTGTTAGAGAAGTGCTTCCTGACATTGCCACCTAGAATCATAGAATCTCTACAGTGCAGAAGGAGGCCTTTCAGCCCATCAAGTCTGCACTAACCATAAAGCCATTCAGGCCCTATACCGTCACATTTACCTCGCTAATCCCTCTAACCTATGCATCCTGGGACAATTTAGGGGCAACTTAGCATGGCCAATGTACCTAACCTACACATATTTGGACTGTGGGTAGAAACCAGAGCATCTAGAGGAAAGCTATGCAGACATGGGGAGAATGTGGAAACTCCGCACAGACAGTGACCCAAACTGAGAATCAAACCCGGGTCCCTGGTGCTGTGATGCAGCAGTGTTAACCACTGTGCCAATGTGTTGCCCTCAATGACCTTGGTCTCATTTTAAGATTATGTCCCCTTGTTCTGGATTTCCCTGACAGAGAAAATAATCTCTCTCTTGACCTACCTTATCTATGAATCTATTAGATCAAACCTCAATTTTTCATAATTAAGGGAATACAAGCCCAGTCTGTGTGACTGGTCTTCATAATGAGCATTTTAAGCTCAGGTACTGTTGGGGTGAATCTTCATCACACCTCCCCCAAAGCCAATAAATCCTTCCTGAGTGCCCGGAACTGAACACAAAGTTTACTTATTAGTGCCACAAATAGGCTTACATTAACATTACAGTGAAGTTATTGCAAAAATCCTCTAGTTGCCACACTCCGCTGCTGGTTTGGGTACACTGAGAGAGAATTTACTATGGCCAATGCACCTAACCATCACGTCTTTCGGACTGTGGAAGGAAACCTGAGCAGCCGGAGGAAACCCATGCAGACACAGGGAGAACGTGCAAACTCTGCACAGGCAGTGAGCCCAGCCGGGAATCGAACCTGGGTCCCTCGCGCTGTGAGGCAGCAGTGCTAATCACTGTGCCACCCTATGTACTCCAGAGGCAGTCTAACCAGCGTTCTGTAACATAACCTCCACCCCTTTTGTATTGCAGCTCCCTTGTAATCGAGGCTGGCATTCCATTATACCTGTTCACTGGCTACTGGAGATCTCTGTGCACGGAATCCTAAATCCCTCTGTCGCTACACAGTTCCTAGCTTCTCGTTATTCAGAAAACATTCGATCTACTGTCCTTCGGTCCGAACATCGGAGGTTGGCGCTGGATGAATGGGATCACAAGTTAATCAAGGCAATGAATGGAGGGAGGAGGAACCCGCTCAAAATAACAGGTTGCAACGGGAGGGATTGCTTGCCTGTCCTCAGCAAGAAACATCGCCAGGGAGAGGACCCGATACTCACCAGCTGCACACACTCCATCAGCGGCAGCCGCAAAGCCTGGTTACCAGACAGGCTGACCACACAGGATGAAGTCTCTGGCGAAGCGTCCAGGAGGGTGAGTACAGCCTCCATGCCCATCTTGCTGCTCTGAGAACAGAATGAAAGAAGATCATCAAACTGTGCAAGGAAACAAGCAAAGGAGGAAGGAATATAGATGGATAGGTTGATTTGATTTATTATTGTCACATGTATTGGTATACAGTGAAAAGTATTCTTTCTTGCATGCTCTACAGACAAAGCATACCGGGAGAGGGAAAGGAGAGAGTGCAGAATGTAGTGTTATAGTCATAGCTAAGGTGTAGAGAAAGATTAACTTAATGCAAGGTAGGCCCATTCAAAAATCTGATGGCATCAGGGAAGAAGCTGCTCTTGAAGTGGTTGTTATGTGACCTCAGAGTTCTGTATCTTTTTCCCTTTGGCAGGGAAAGAGGAAGTAGAGTGATGAAGCACGAACACTGGCTGGGCTGAATAATCCATTTCTGTGCTGCAGATGCTATACAAAGAAGCAGAAATGCTAAAGGCAATCCTGCTCTGGAAAGCTGATAGATTATGAAACATCATGGGTGAGATTCTCTGGTCTCCCACCCATGTGTTTCCTGCTGGCGAGAGGTGGTGTGTTGTTTGCTAGTGGCAGGATTCTCCAGTCCCACTGCTGTCAACAGACACCCCATGCCGGTGGGAAACCCGCGGAACTGAAGAATCGCGCCAGCGTGAATGACCGGAGAATTCCTGCCAATATGAAACATACCTGAAGAGCCTTAGCAATGATGACTATGCTATTAAATAGAAATGACACACACCATGGCTGCAATTTAATACATATTCCTACATTTAGTGCTGTTTCATATTTCAGCTGGATTTTAAATATATACTTCACAAATATCTGTGTATGATTGTGTGTAGGGGCGGGGGTTGAAGAGGAGTTGGGTGTTGCTGTTTCAAGCCAGCCTGGAGGTTCTGATGGAGATATCCAGATATCATCCTGTGTCCTTCTCCAAGAAGCCTGAAGAAGGAGCAGAAGTGGTTGCTTCTGCTGAAAATATGTCAGGAGAACAGCCCCCCACAACACCACCCTGCCCCCCACCGACCACTGTCCCTGAGTATTCTACCCCACAATACTTTCCAAATCTTTTGCCATTCAGATAACAGCACTGTTTGATTTTTTTTATTCATTCGTGGGACATGAGTGTCGCTGGCTGGGCCAGCATTTATTGCCCATCCCTAGTTGTCCCTTGAGAAGGTGGTGGTGAGCTGCTTTCTTGAATCGCTGCAGTCCACGTGCTGTGGGTTGGCCCACAATGCCGTTAGGGAGGGAATTCCAGGATTTTGACCTAGCGACTGTGAAAGAACGGTGATACATTTCCAAATCAGGATGGTGAGTGGCTCGGAGGGCACTTGGTGGTGTTCCAATGTATCTGCTGCCCTTGTCTTTCTAGATGGAAGTGGTCGTGGGTTTGGAAGGTGCTATCTAAGGATCTTTAGTGAATTGCTGCAGTGCACCTGATTCTGATAACTTATGACTACACGGGAGCTTGTTATATTAGGCACGTTTTATACTCAGTTTTTATATGTTCAAAGTAAAAAAGGATGGTTCTTAAATTTATTCTGGCTTACAGGGTTATAATTCTAAGGCAAGGATAGATAAATTTTTGAACAGTAAAGGAATTAAGGGTTATGATGAGCAGGCGGGTAAGTGGAACTGAATCTATGAAAAGATCAGCCATTATTGAATGGGGGAGCAGGCTTGAGGGGCCAGATGGCCTACTCCTGCTCCTAGTTCTTACGTTCTTAATTTTCCTCTTTATTTGTGCTAAAGAAAACAACGGTAAAAAAAAGTCACAAAAACAATATTTTTTAAAGAAAAGATTTGCTCATCTCTAATTCACCAAGGTTCCTTAGGCAGCACCTTCCAAACCCACAACCAGTACCATCTAGAAGGACAAGGGCAGCAGATACCTGGAACGCCACCACCTGGAGGTTCTCCTCCAAGTCACTCAACATCCTGACTTGGAAATATATTCAGCCGTTCCTTCACTGTCACTGGGGTGAACTCCTGGAACCCCCTCCCTAACAGCACTGTGGGTGTACCTACACCACATGGACTGCGTGGTTCAAGAACAGTTCAAGGCTGCTCAGCATCACTTTCCCAAGAGCAATCAGAAATGGGCAATAAAGGCTAGGCTAGCCTAGCCAGTGACACTCAACTGGAGGATCAAAAACAAAATCACTACCTAATTTACCATGCATTTTAGTTCCTTTCCTCCTGGCCTGTCAGCTGTCACTTAGTGAATAGATCTTTGTCCCAGGGTCAGAAGGTGGAGCATTCAAATCCAACTCAGGCCACAATCTGCAGCACAGTAAGAAGTCTCACAACACCAGGTTAAAGTCCCAACAGATTTATTTGGAATCACGAGCTTTTGGAGCGATGCTGCTCCTTCATCAGGTGAAGCCTTGTATCTTTGTCGAAACTTGATGTCTGTGTCGATATGCACGATCTTCTTGGAGATCCTCTCCACTTTAAGCCAGCAGTTGTCCATGGTAGCCACGATGTGGAGATGCTGGTCTTGGACTGGGGTGGGCACAGTAAGAAGACCCGAAGAAGGAGCAGCTCTCCAAGTGCCCACCCCAGTCCAACGTTGGCAACTCCACATCATGGCCACAGTTCTGAAGGAGTGGTTGTGTACTCTGGCCGGTTTTTAGCAATCAGCCAATGTCACTACAACAGGTCATCTGGTTGTTATCACACTGGCATTTGTGGGAGCTTGCCATGTACACATTACTTGTTGCATTTCCTATATTTGAGTAGTGACTGCACTCCAACAGTACTGCATTGGCTGTAATGCACTTGAGACATACTATATTTTTCTCTATTATGTTACTCCTACGATCAAAGAGACAAAAGCCTTGGGTGTTTACATAGCACCTTTCACATTCAAGATGCCCCAGAACATATTATAATCAATGGAATTTTACACACTGTCACTGTTGCTGGGTTGGCAAACAGAGCAACTGATTAATAGCAGCATAATGATGAATGATTTGTCTGGATCGGGTATGTTGAGAGAAATCCCCTGCTCTTCTTCAGAATAGGGTCAAGAGAAAGGGCAGACAAGGCTTCGGTTCAATATCTTATCTTGTGATTAGCATGTTCAACAGTGTAGTACTCCCACTATACTGCAGACTTTGTTTATATCCTGGAGTGGCTTTCACCCAAGGTCTTCTGTCTTGAAACAGAAGTGTGTTACTGAGTGCAGCCGACAATACACCGCACACACAGAGATAAACCGTTTTCAGATATGCCATAGCACCCTGTCATGCTCCAAAGCAGCAGTGCCACAAACAAGGCTGGCGTCAATGCCATCCTTTCTCGTCTTTTCACCAGTTTTCTCTTCCCACCACCCCCGCCCCTCTCCACCCACCGCCTAACATATGGGGTGGTGTACAGTTCCATTGCTCTCTCCCACAAACACCCATTCCTAATGTGTGAACCTCAATGATAAGAGCCAACAAGCACTGGGGGCAGATCCACCAACCCTGCTCCCCAGCCACAGCCCACACTTACCAGAGATCCTAGCTGTTTTCCCCCTTTCTAGTCAATAGCTCCCAAGGCCAGTTGTGGCATCTCCTATTACTGCTTCCTGCCTGTAATGATCTAATGCAGCAAACATTGGGTTCAGAGCCTGAAACCTCCTGATTGGGCTGACTGCTCAGTGAGTGGTATGTGGAGGTCCATGGTGAGCTGCCATTCACAAAGGCCCAGAGTAGGCATGTACACTTACCAGAATCCGATCGAAGGCAGAGGGCGTCCCTCCTCGCTGGACATGCCCCAAGACAGTGACCCGGGTGTCAAATCCAAGGCGCTTAGAAACAAGCTAGGAGGGAAAAAGAAAATCAGTGACGGAGGGAAGTAAGGAAGGAACCAGAGAGACAAGAATCAAGGAAAGGGAGAGGGACATTTAGTGAACCTTGCAACTCCAACTCATTGAAATACAGTTAACACACAGGGCAAGGGAAGAGGAGGAGATCTTTGAATGTCGTAGAAACCCTACAGTGTAGAAGAAGGCCATTCGGCCCATCAAGTCTGCACTGCTAACAATACCACCCTGGGCCCTAACCCCACAATTTACTTTGCTGATCCCTCTAATCTACACATTCCAGGACACTAAGGGTCAATTTAGCTTGGCCAATCAATCGAACCACACATCTTTGAACTGTGGGAGGAAACCAGAGCACCCAGAGGAAACCAATGCAGAGATGGGGAAGGTGTGCTGATACAGACAGTGACCCAAGCTGGGAATCAAACCTGGGTCCCTGGCACTGTGAAGCAGCAATGCTAACCACTGCGCCACCGATCTTGAGAACTAGTTTACAACTTTGTTAGATGTAACCTATCCCCAGTGAAAACATTCTCAATATGAACTGTGTGCTGTTTTGAATGGTAAAAAAAATACAAAGTCACCAGCCAGCCTCCTCCTGAATAAGGATTATAAATGCACGTCAGTGCAGGTTAGTTTCCACGTGCTTATGAGCAAGCTTCCAGTGCAAAGTGTAAATCTCAGACCCAAGGTGTGAATGGGATGAGATTCTAAACACTGTCTTATTGCTCAGTTCAGAGATTGTCTTCTGTAAACTCCAGTGTATAAAATACCCTTGAACTGGGATTTAAGTAGAAAATAGCCAGAGACGGGAATCAACATATTAAATAATCACGAATTTGAAACTAAACAGCCAGACACTTTACGTTGAACTTCACTGAATTAATAATTTGATTGACACCTGAGCCCAGGTCCAGAATCAATTTGTCCGATTTATATCAGGAGTCACCTGCCTCGTGCCTTAAACAGCTTGACTCTGGCCTCCATTTTTGCAGTCCAGTATTGAAAATGACAGTTGCACACAGGAACCCACCTTGGCAGTAGATATTCCTCATGCCACGTCAGTGCGGCTCTCACTGTCAGGTTTACGCACTGATAATCTTGTGCTTACCTCTTTTACGTAGTTGGAGCTGATGGAATTCCCTTGCCGGTCAATTGCTCCCTCTGCCAGGATGATGATGTTCAGCCGGGAGCCTCTGCTGCGACTCTGGAGGAAGGACGTGCCAGGTCAGTTAGTGCGGTGTTAATATTTATTTATTTATTAGCGTCATGAGTAAGGCTTACATCAACATTACAATGAAGTTACTGTGAAATTCCCCTAGTCGCCACACTCTGGGGCCTGTAGAGGTACACTGAGGGAGAATTTAGCACGGCCAACGCATCTAACCTGGAATTTGTAATTCTATTTGCATAAAAGTCACATAAAACTCAGTTCCTTATAAGATTAAAAATTGCTGCAACTGAGAGTCAGGCTATTTCCAGGACGGAATATGCATATTGATTGATATGTGGCCTCCTACTGTTAAAGTTTATTTAGAAAGTTTATTTATTAGTCACAAGTAAGGCTTACATTAACATTGCAATGAAATTCCCCTAGTTGCCACAGTCCGGCGCCTGTTCGGATCAATGCACCTAACCAGCACGTCTTTCGGATTGTGGGACGAAACTGGAGCACCCAGAGGAAACCCACGCAGACATGAGGAAAATGTGCAGACTCCACAGAGAGAGTGACTCAAGCCGGGAATCAAACCCGGGTCCCTGGCACTGTGAGGCTGCAGTGCTAACCACTGTGCTGCACTTTCATATCCTGACGCACAGAGTTGTGGGTTTCATAGTCCCATTCCAGTACAATTTTTAGGGAAGGGCTGCATTGCTGGGCGTGAGGTCATTCAGCCCCTTCTGTCCCTCAGATGGACGGAGAAGATCCCACTGAACTATTTCTAAGCAGGGTAAAGGAATGTGCCCTGGCCAACATTTAACTCTCCACCAATATAATTAACACCAATTATCTGGTCATTACCACATTTTGACCTTGCTGTGTGCAAATGGGTTCCTGCTTTCCCACATTCCAACAGTCACTGCACTTCAAAGAGCAACTGATTAGCTGTAAAGTTTGTTTTGAGATATCCCAAGGTCACGAAAGGCACTACATTAGTACAAGTCTATGTTTGTTGGGTTAATTGGACCAACTGTAGGACCATTGTGGGGTAATTATATCCTTGTAAGAGTGTCAGTGCAGTACTAGACACAGGAAGCAGCATCTAATGGAATAACAAATGTCTCTAAAATTTGACCAATGTTGCAGAACGGAATAATCCCAGCCTACTGACGTTACTGCCAGTAGCTGAATACAAGTTGATTCACAAGACTCCCCCCCAACCCCTTCCCACCAAATTACTGATAATCTCATGTCAACAGCGGAAGCTGATGTCAAGGTATCTTTTCACCCATATTGCAATCCATGCGCGTCACAGCACAATCAAATGTCTCACTAATTCCACAGGGTTTGGGGTTTACATTTGTTCTGGGACTTCTCAAACAATAAGTCGAGGCACCATAATCACGATTGGAAGGTTCCTCTGTATCCTCCTCTGGCCCTACATCCCAGGGTGCACCCTCCCCTGTCCTGACTCTGGTTGACTCAGGATCTCCCAACCCTCGGCTCCATTAGCGATAGAGCCTGCAAATCGGCATTTCCCCTCCCAACAATAACTTGCATTTACATAGCACCTTCACTGTGCCAAAACGCCCCAAGGTGCACTACAGGAGCACCAACAGAGAAAACCTGGCACCAAGCCACAAAAGGGAACATGAAGAGAGGTGATCAACATTTTGAGTAAAGAGGTGGTGTGAGATCCTCTGTCTGGTTTGTTCTGGTTAAAAGTCTTCATTTCAAGGTATTTCTGCCTATGTAACTAATTATGCTATGCTTTAAAGCTAACTTAGCTAACCTGACCACATTTTGAAACTCAACTTGGAATTCTGGGTTGAGCCTAGAAATTGACTACATTTGAAAGCGCAATGTTAACAGAAATGGTTTTTAATCATAAAGAAGATGTCATGGTTACAGCTGCGAATTGTTTTTGAAAGTTGGAGACTGTGTACACCTGGTAGTTTCACAACACAAGATAACCGAAAAGTCATAATGCTCTATATAGCTATCGGTTGTTCAGTTGTGTTGAATCTTGTACAAGTTCAAGTCTGTAATTGGGACTAGTTTTCTGGGCCCTCTCTTTTTTGCCCCCAATCTTAAGTAATTTTTTAATTTCAAATTATATTCCACAAAGACAATCGTTTTTAAAAGCATACCAAGTCCAGTCCACACGGTCCATTCGGAGGAATGAATGGGTCCTGCAAGGGGGTTCTAAGGAGCTTCTTAAAAGGAAAATGGGTTGGAGAGATTTCCAGAGCTTAGGGCCTGGATAGCAAGTCTTCATTACAACGTCTGGGAAAGTAACCAACTCGAGACCTGTTACTTTCTCACAGACGGATGTATATAATTAAAAGAAAAAGGACTTGCATTTATATTTAGTAAGTGGTATTCTCTTCCCCAGAAACCACTGGAAGCTGGGTCACTGAATTTATTTTCAATTGGATCCACCATAATCTTGTAAACTGGCAGAGCAGGATCAAAGGATCTATTCTTGTTCCTGAGGCTGTCATCCCTATAGTGAGTACTCTGGGGAGATCTCCCATGGCCTTTGGGTACTTCCATGGAATCCTTTAAACCCATCTGAGAAGGCAGGCAAGGCCTTGATTTAATCTCTCATGTGAATGACAGCACTTCTGGGAGTGCAGCACTCCCTCAGTCCTGCAGCGTAGTATCAGCATTCTTTCTGTGCTAGTGTAAGGCACTGTCTTCTGGTTACAGGGACCTGCAACTGGATGATCTCTTAATGGAAAATGGAGCAATGTAACAGGACAGAGGGAATGGGAGAAAGGATTTGTGGGCAGCACGGTGGTTCGCACTGCAACCTCACAGCGCTAGGGACCTGGGGTCACTGTGGAGTTTGGAAGTTCTCCCTGTGTCTGCGTGGGTTTCCTCCAGGTGCTCCAGTTTCCTCTTGCAGTCCAAAGATTAGATTGATTGCCTATGCTGAATTACCTCTTAGTGTCAGGGGAATTAGCAGGGTAAATATGTGGGCTTATAGGGATAGTGTCTGGGTGGGATTGTCATTGGTGCAGGCTCGATGGGCCAAATGGCCTCCTTCTGCACTGTTGGGATTTTATGAACTTCAGAGCAAATAAAGTGTTGAAGCACATTGTTTATGGTCCTGGATTAGTGACCTAGAGGCTGAATAATTACTCCACAAGACATAAATTCAAAACCCACCATAGCACCCCGAGAACCTGGAATTAATATTTGGTAAGAAGCTGTCGGAAGTGCCATAAATACCAATCAATTCATGAATATCCTTTGGGGAAGAAAAGCTGCCAGGCTGGCTGAGCCTTCTCCCACCAAAGTGCTGACTTTTGACTTCCCTCTGCAACAACCCAACGAGTGGCAATTAGAGATAAGTAACAAATGCCTGCATTGCCAGTGCTACCCACTCCCCAAGAATAGTTACGTTAACCAATTCATTACACTGGATCTGGAGCTGTTAATGCGCAGACTGTAAATTGATCGGGACATGTTGTCGACCCTCTTATTTAGCCAACTGATGGTCAGAGCTGGGAATTGAAGAGATGGTCTGTCATGTTCAGAGACTTCCCAATGTTTAAGCAGCGCCCACAATCCTTACCTCTCCAAGCCTCTTGCACATGAAATCCTCCCAGCCGTCCTCTGGAGGGGCCTCTGGAATGAAGAGCCAGTCTGCACCAGAAGCCAATGCAGACACCAGAGCCAGGTACCTACACAAAACAATACCACCAGACGGGTTACATGGCCAGCCAGTAACAGGGAAACCACTGCTTTGATGGAACTAGCTGCAATTGTATAGAATTACAGCACAATCAGCCCTATATAACACTGCTTATGCTCCATACACGCTTCCCCATGAATGCTGTTTGTCTCAACTATCCTACGTTGTAGCAAGTTCCACATTGGGGTGGCATGGTGGCACAATGGTTAGCACTGCTGCCTCACAGTGCCAGGAACCTGGGTTCGATTCCTGGCTTGGGTCGCTGTCTGTGTGGAGTTTGCACATTCTACCTGTGTCTGCGTGGGTTTCCTCTGGGTGCTCTGGTTTCCTCCCATACTCCAAAGATGTGCAGGTTAGGTGGATTGGCCATGCTATAATTGCCTCTTAGTGTCAGGGGGTCTAGCTAGGGTAAATGCATGGTGTTATGGGGGCGTGGCCCGGGTGGGATTGTAGTTGGTGCAGACTCAATGGGCTGAATGGCCTCCTTCTGCAGTGTAGGATTCTATGATTGTAACCACTCTTCAGGTAAAAAAAAGTTTCTCTGGAGTCTCTTATTGGATGTATTAGTGACTATCTTCAGAGTTGTGGCCCCCTAGTATTAAGACTCAAGCATATGTGAAAACAACTCCTCTACATCTACTCTATCAATCCCCTTTGTAATCACAAGAGTTGTTACAGTGCAGTAGGAGGCCATTCAGCCCATTATGTCTGCATCAGCTCTCCAAATAAGCATTATGACTTAGTGCCATTCCCCTGTACTCTTGCTCAAATAATCTTCTAATGCCCTCTTGAATGCCTCAATTGAATCTGCTTCCAACACATTTCCAGGCATTGCATTCCAGACCCCAATCACTCACTGCACGTGGTGACTGCATTGTGTGAACTGCACTGGGTGAAAGGTTTTTCTCACATCACATATGTTTCTTCTGGAAATCACTTTAAATCTGTGCTCTCTCGTTCTCGATCCTTTCACCAGTGGGAGCAGTTTCCCCCTATCTACTCTGTCCAGCATGCCCCTCCACTTGTTTTTTTTTTAATAATTAGCTTTTCGAGGCTAAGAGTTTGAATGTCACATGAATCTGCAACTTACCCACAATGTCTGCCCATGACTTCAAGCACAAAGGTTCTCTGGTGGCTGCAGAGTGAAAAAGAGAGGCAGATTACTACAACCCAAAACGTTAATTAGCCAGCTTAGACCCCTATTCGAGGTGAGCCCAAGGCAACAAAACTGTTTGTGCTCTCAGACGCAAGAATCCAAAGTGAAATGGCTGTTTCCAGTCCCACAGTGACTCAGTGACGCACCATCTCAGTTTACCTTCTAATTTCAGCTTCTCTGCTGTTTGGCCATTCACACCTTCTACCCTCTCTGTGGGCTGCCATTAGCAGCCTTTTCCCTTGTTTCTGTGGCTATGATTCACCTTTCATTCCCTCACCCTGCAGTATAAATATCTCTCACTTTCTATGTCTTTTAGCTTTGACAAAGGGTCACCTGGACTCGAAATGTCAGCTCTTTTCTCTCCCTACAGATGCTGCCAGACCTGCTGAGATTTTCTAGCATTTTCCCTTTTGGTTTCAGATTCCAGAATCCGCAGTAATTTATTTTTTATTTTTGCCCACAGTGATTTGTTGACTCTTAACTAAACAGCAGGAGTGGCTCAGCAAGCTAATAAACTACTGGATGGACAACAATGTGGATGGGATCAAAGGTTATGGGGATTAGGTTATTGAGTTGGACAATCAGCCATGATCATAATGAATGGCAGAGCAGGCTCAAAGGGCCAAATGGCCTCCTCCTATCTTCTATGTTTCTATGTTAGTGAAGGCTATCTCTGCAATGCCTACAATCAACCGACTTCTTTACGTTGATCACGTACCAACCGACTCAAGAACAGCTTCTTCCCTGCTGCCATCAGACTTTTGAATGGACCTACCTTCCATGAAATTGACCTTTCTCTACACCCTAGTTGTGACTGTAACACTACATTCTGCACTCTCTCTTTTCCTTCCCTATGAACGGTCTGCTTTGTCTGTAAAGTGTGCAAGAAACAATAATTTTCACTGTGTGCCAATACATGTTGACAATAATAAATCAAATCAAATCAAAACCTAAGAATGAAGTCATAAAATGAATACTTTCATTTTTTCCATACTTTCATACTCAATAACCTAATCCTGCTTTTTCCCCATAACCTTTGATCCCATCCGCATTGTTGTCCATCCAGTAGTTTATTAGCTTGCTGTGCCACTCCTGCAGTTTAGTTAAAAGTCAACCAATCATTGTGGGCAAAAATAAAAACAAAATTACTGTGGATGCTGGAATCCGAAACTAAAAGAGAAAATGCCGGAAAATCTCAGCAGGTCTGGCAGCACCTGTAAGGAGAGAAAAGAGCTGACGTTTTGAGTCCAGGTGACCTTTGTCAAAGCTAAAAGACATAGAAAGTGGGAGATATTTATACTGCAGGGTGAGGGAATGAAAGCTGAATCATAGCCACAGAAACAAGGGGAAAGGCTGCTAATGGCAGCCCACAGAGAGAGTAGAAGGTGTGAATGGCCAAACACAATAGGGGTGGAGCGTGGCAGGCCAGAAGCATCGTGACAGGTTTGACTCCTGATAAACCCACTTTTTGCCTGACATCCAATTCTCCAGGAACTAGCAGGCCTGAATAAGCCTGCCCCTCCCTCACAATACCTCATCTCTCGAGTCAGAAAATTATGGACCACAAAATCTTTGCTGAATCCTCGCTGCGGTATTGAGGGAGGGCTGCACCATTTGAGAAACCTGCCGTGATTTTGTGCCCACTTTTGCTCCAAGCCCAAAGGGGGATGGGAGCGCAAAATATCACCAGAGTGAAAAAAAAAGAGAATATTTTGAGCTGCTGGCCTTTTCTGGCCTTCCTTGCAGGCCTGTTGGTGTGGGCCTGCAGATTCTTTCTGCACGGGGTGACGCACAATGTGGTGGTAAAGTCCGGCTGTGCAGTTGGCAAGCTGCGGAAAGAATGGAAAATTCCATCCACCGTCTGCCCTCGAGTAGTCATAGAAGATACTGCGCTGAAGAGAAGCAGGAGAATTAGCCCCAGTACCCTGGCCAATATTATCCCCCAACCAACACGGCAGTTTAAACTAGTTACTTAACACACTGATATGTGTGGGAACTTGCCGTGTGCAAAGAATATAGGCAGTTTCTATTTTACAGCCATGGCTACAGTTTAGAAGGTACTTCACTGGCTGCAAAGCTACTTTGGAATGTCCTGAGGGTGTGAAAAGAACTCTGAAAGTACAAATCTGTCTTTACTCTCCACAATAACAAAGATAGGACACTTCATGTTTTTTTAATTCATTTATAGGATGCTGGCTGGCCAGTATTTATTGTCCAATGGCAGTTGAGAATCAACCACATTGCTATGGTACTGGAGTCACCTGTAGGCCAGACTGGGTAAGGATGGCAGATTTCCTTCCCTAAAGGATATTAGTGAACCAGTGGGTTTTTCCGATAATCGACAATGATTTCACGGTCATCAGTAGATTTTTAGTTCCAGATTTATTTATTTTTTATTGAATTCAAATTCCACCATTTGCCGTGGCTGGATTCGAACCCGGGTCCCCAGAACACTAGCTGAGTTTCTGGATTAATAGTCTAGTGATAATACCACTAGGCTATCACCTCCCCTGTGAGAGGGGCAAAAAAACAGAGGGAGTAGCTTTAACAAATAGCTCAAACAGGCAAATATCCTGAACAGCAGCAGGATCAATCAATCTGGCAATGCACTAGCTACTTATCCATGGTTGAACTAATAAGGCTTTATAGTTTGGGAGTAAAGGTCGGATGAACACCAAAGGTTGAAACGTCCTTCAAACCCACTGGAAATGCTACAACTCTTCACTTGCAGTTTCTGCAAGTCAATTCAATTTATTATCTCGATAATAGCTGATGACACGCTGGACGCAGTTTCTTTTCCCCTGAGACAGAGCAATATTACAAAGTGAACGGTGAAACAATGCCCAGGAGTACTGCTGATAAGCTGTTTGATCAGCTTTATCTGAAATGCCATTACTGGGTGTGTTCTGTTCAGGGTGTAATAAATTGAGTTAATCTTTGATGGAATGAACATTTTCATAGCATATAGACAAACGTGTTGTCCTGAAGGTACAGGGTTCATCAACAAATCAGAGACTTCACACACGCAAAAGCCTGAATCTAAAACAAACCTGAAATGGGGAGTGAAGAGGAAGAGATTAAATAGGCCCCATGATTAATCTGTGTATGCTCCCACACTGCCTGTGAATACAGTTCTCGGGACTCACAGCAAAAACTTGACTTTAAAAGTGGCCTGCACATAGTAAAAGAGCCTCACAAACTTGTTTTACCGCAATCCCTGAGGAGATATTAAGACAGGGGACCAAAAGCTTGGCTAAAGTGGTGGCCGTTAAGGAGGGTGTTGAGGGAGAGAGAGGTAGAGAGGTTTAGGGAGGGAATCCCAGAGCTCAGGGCTAAAGCAGTTTAAGGCATGGCCGGCAATCGTGAAGAGATGAAAATCAGGGGTGCTCAAAAGGTTGGAACTGGAGGGCTGCAGGGGTATTGGGCAGTTGTAGGGATAAAGGAGGTTCTGGCAATAGAGAGGGGCAAGAGATTTGAACACAAGGATGAGAGTTTCAATTTGGAGGTGTTGGCTGGAGTCAGAGAATTGGCATCCTATTTACTGGTGGGTGGCTACAAGAGTGGGTGCACCAAAGACAGGCCATCCGGAATATAAAAGCAATAGGAGCAGGGCGTGACTGCAGTCACTTGCTTTAATTTCTAATTGGACTTGCCATTAGCAATCGAGGTGTGTGTGTGTGTGTGTGTGTGTGTGTGTATGTGTGTGTGGTGTGCGTCAGTGGTATGTGTCAGTGTGTGTGTGGTATGTGTCAGTGTGTGTGTGGTATGTGTCAGTGTGTGTGTGTGTACGTGTGAGCGTGCATGTGTGTGTGTGCCAGATCCTGGCAATCACTCTGACATCATGTTTAGTAATATTGGATTCATTTTCACCTTTGGAATGTTATTTTGGTGAAGTTTGCAGTCTGAAGAAAATAGACCGTGGAATACTGTGCTGCCTCACAGCTGAATCAAAGGCACCATTCATCTCTCTTCAAGTGCTGGCACGTTAACATGGTTATCAATTCAATGGCTTCTGACTCATTAAAACTGGGTCCAGATCCAATGAGTGCACGGTCTATTTAACATTCTTAATGGGCTGGTCAAAGTGTCCCAAGAACGCTCTCCCGAGGGGACCTTGATCACCTGGTAATGTTACCAGGGCAGCTCACCTTGAAAGGAACATGTTTGTCGTTAAAAATTGCCTTGTGGCCCTCTCATCTTTTTGGCAATTCTCACAATCACTTGAAATAAAGGCACCTTGTTCAGGACATTTAAGGAAAAGGGGCAAACGTAGTGAGTAAAAATGCTGTCCAAGCTAGTACTGAGCCATACTCACCAGAACTACCTCAGATCAACTCTCAGCCTGTGCTTGGAGACAAAAGCCTCTGCACTAAGGAAGCATACAATGGACAGGCACAGAGCTTGGCTCAGTTGATTGCATTTGTGCGTCTGAGTCTGAAGATTTTAGGTTTAAGCTCCACTGTCAAACCCTAGTGTTTAGTTTGGGCTGACATTTCAGTGCAGTATTGAGGGAACGCAGCCTTACCCGATGAGTTGTCAAACTCCTGTTCAGATGGAAGTTTAAGATCTTTCATCACTATCCACAGAGAAGTGAGTTCTCCCCTAATCCTAACCAACACCCATTCTATTGTTGGTCATCGTGAGACTTTGCTCTAAGCATTATGCTTGCACGTGTAACGTTCTATGATCTCTGCCTGCTGTCTACAATCAAGTCTATTCACACTTAGACATACCTCTGTGCCGTGGTGGTTATGGCATCAATAACTTCCATAATCCTGTGCAGGGCAGAGTCTGTCCCAATAGTCATGTCAGTCCCACAGAAGTCATTGTCAATCGATCCCACCATCCCAACAATGTTGAGGTGGGAAAACTGCTGGGAAACTTCTTCTGTGATTTTACCTGAAGGACAAACAGAAAATAAGCCTGGATTCTTTTTTTGTATATGTTTAGCCAATGACATGCAGTCGCATAACCATTTGCAGTTAGTGTTTATTCAGCAGAGCTAACGGTTACTATCTCAGTAACTCTGTGGAGTTCCTGGTTATTCTGCAAGGTAAGGATTACTCACGGTGTAAATGGGGCTCCTGGTTATGCAACACAGTACATATTTTAAGAACTGTTATTAGCCAGAAATGGAAGGGTAAGTAATATCCTTCCTGCAACCCTGGCTGAAATGTGTGTGCATGGGGTAAGGTTGATACAGGATTGGGCTCAGTTGGGATGTCTCCTGTGCGCAAATTGCCCCTCAAGACTCATTCATCCTTGTGGAGTTTGGATGTTCTCCCTGTGTCTGCATGGGTTTCCCTCAGGTGCTCTGGTTTCCTCCCACAGGTTAGGTGGATTGGCCATGCCAAACTGCCCCTTAGTGTCCCAGGATGTGTAGGTTAGATGGATTAGCCATGGGAAATATGTGAGGTTATGAGTTAAGATGTGGGAGAGAAGGCCCTGGATAAGATCCTCTCGTCAAGAGTTAGTGCTGACCCGTGGGCCAAATGGCCTCTTCTGTACTGTAGGGATTCTATGATCACTTGAAGGGGATAGCCAAGGAAAGACAATAGCCCAGCAAAGAATCAATGCCTTCAGGAAAATAAGTCAAGGAATTGATGGAAACGCCAAATAATAGTTGAATAACTAGGAACTCCTACGCAGTGCGTAATGCTTACCCTGCTGAATATCGATATACGGTGCTCATGGATATTAACAGGACTTCACTTGACAATATCCTTTAGTTAACGTCTTGGAAAGGAGTGTTCTTTTTCAGTAATTCTGCTCTCACTCCTTTCAGTAGGTTTCCTCCAGGCAGCTGTTCCCAGACAGCTGTCCTTTGGCTATGCCCTTCCAAAACAAGGCTGCTCATTCCAGGTTTTGGGTTTCCTCACTGCTGCTGCAATCAGGCAGCATTTAGGATATATCATCTCGCACTGGCACAACCCAGGAAGGTAAGGGATGAGAGGGGGCCTGTACAGCGCTGATGTTTAATTTGTGAACACCAACAGGCCACTGGATTGCAGAGTCCTTCACCCCCCACCCCTAGCTCAAACCGGTCCTCATCCAACATAGAATCCCTACAGTGCAGAAGGAGGCCATTCAGCCCACTGAGTCTGCACCGACCACAATCACACCCAGGCCCTAACCCCACAAACCCATGCGTTTACCCTATCTAGTCCCTCTGACACTAAGGGGCAATTTAGCATGGCCAATCCACCTAACCCACACATCTTTGGACTGTGGGAGGAAACTGGAGCACCTAGAGAAAACCCACAGAGACATGGGGAGAATGTGCAGACTCTACACAGACAGTGACTCAAACCCAGGTCCCAGGCACCAGTGCTAGCCACTGTGCCACATGCGATATTCTCTGCCACAAACCTGAGTGCAAGCAAGAGTCTTCAAATGATTAGAAAATAAACTGAAAACACTTGCATGAGAAAGAGGAATATCTATGAGGAACATCTATGAGGAACATCCAGGAAAAGTGGGAATTAGATTAGTATATAGGTGATGAGGAAAATAGTCGGTTTCTGTGCAGTCACTGAATAATGATCAGGAGCAGGAATTCAGGCTCCAAGATCCTGAGGGTAACTGTTGGCCCTGCTTCAGAGTTAACAAACTCAGCACAGATCCTGTACACTCTGGGTTATAAGGTTCATTCCTACCAACTAGCCAAGAGGATTACATTGACAGGATGTTCAGGATGTACTTTTATAAACATGTTTTTCTATCTTTTTATCCAATCTTTCAGAGGGTGAGAATGTGGAAATTGTGACCAGTTGGGACACGGCAGTACAGGAGGGTGAAAGTAATAGGTAAGGACGGTAAGGGTGAAATGGTGTGAGTTAGGAGGAGGCTTGCGTGCAGCATAAGCACTAGAATGGCCTGAGTAAAGTGTTTCAGAGATTCAGAATTTCTCAGGCTCCCCTATAGAGCTACACTGACGGTTATATTACTCACCAGGAACTGGTGAAAATTTGACTCCCTAAAATTGCCAAGAATGGCTGATAAAGTATTAACTTTGTGTCATTATTGCACTCTTATTCCAATATATGGACTTGATGGTTTGAGTTATAAGGAGAGGCTGGATAGGCTGGGACCTTTTTCTCTGGAGCGTAGGAGGGTTATGGGTGATCTTATAGAGGTCTATAAAATAATGAGGGGCATAGATAAGTCCATGTCTTTTCCCATAGGTAGGGGAGTTCAAAACTAGAGAGCGTAGGTTTAAGATGAGAGGGGAGAGGTACAAAAGTGTCCAGAGGGGCAACTCTTCCCACATAGAAGGTGGTGACTGGAATGAGAGGCAGCAGTAGAGGCAGGTACAATTTTGTCTTTTAAAAAGCATTTAAATGGTTATATGGGTAAGATGGGTATAGAGGGATATGGGCCAAATGTGGGCAGTTGGGAATAGCTTAGTAGTGAAAAAAAAAGGCGCCATGGCCAAGTTGGGCCGAAGGGCCTGTTCCCATGCTGTATGACTCTATATGTTCCGTAGGTGCTTGTGGGAGGAGTAGGTTGATATATTAAAAGGCACTTACCCTCTTCGACAAGACTGGCCAGCAGGTCACTCCACTCAGTCCGGAAGATGTTGGCCCCAGTTAGACTGCCATCTCCCCCGATCACACACAGGTTGTTGATGCCATGCTTCACCAGGTTGTGAGCTGCTGCCTGGCGACCTTCACGAGTGCGGAAACTCTTGCATCGGGCACTGCCAATGATCGTTCCACCCTGCTCAGCAGACGGAGAGAAAGATTCCCATGACAACAGTGGGCCACAGCTGCCATATTAAAAGTCTCAAACACTTGCAGAAGGTGCATCAGAAGCTGATCAGATTCATGCAAAATAAAAAAGAAGTGCAACGAGATGCTCTGGCTCCAGACGATGATTCTCCATTGCCTGAAATTACCGTGGGTCATTCCAGATTTCTGCATTCCCAACTTCGGCAGCTTAAGCAGCTGATATGGGATCCTCGTGGAAAGTTTGTTCGGGATACTCCCTAATTTCTAATTTCCTCAATCTACATTAGAGCATCTCTGCATCTACCTGCTTATTCTTATTCACTTTCTTCTCTTTAACAAACAGCTATCTTAAATACATTGAAAGTACTTTTAATTTTTACACTAAATATTTAAGGATGTATCTTCCCAGATAACCTTCCATTTCATACTCTCAAAATCTGTCCTTTTTATATAGGAATTTAGGGGATTAGGAGCAGCAATAAGCCATTCGGCTCTTCGAGCCTGCTCCGCCATTCAATCAGATCATGGCTGATCTCTCCCTTGTCTCAAATCCACCTCCCCATCTGTTCCCTGTTTCTCTTTAACCTGGTTTTTAATTCTGAAATATATCTATCTCTTTTCTGAAACCACTCAATGATTCAAGTTCCACTGTGCTATGGGACAGTGAGTTCTGCCCTCTCAATGTCAACAAAACGAAGGAGATATTCACTGACTTCAGGAAACATAGTGGAGGACACGTCCCTATCTACATCAATGGGGACAAAGTAGAAATGGTCGCGAGCTTCAAGTTTTTAAGCGTCCAGATCACCAACAACCTGTCCTGGTCCCTCCATGCATACGCCATAATCAAGAAAGTCCATCAACACCTCTACTTTCAGTCAGAAGACTAAAGAAATTTGGCATGTATGCTACAACTCTCACCAATTTCTACAGATGCACCATTCTTTCTGGTTGTATCACAGCTTGGTATGGCTCCTGCTGTGTCCAAGTCTGCAAGAAACTACAAAGGGTTGTGAATGAAGCCTAGTCCATCACTCAAACCAGCCTCCTATCCATTGATTCTGTCTATACTACCCACTGCCCCAGAAAAGCAGCCAGCATAATTAAAGAGCCCAGCACCCCAGACATTCTCTCTTCCATCGGGAAAAAGATATCTACCAACCAACTCAAGAGCAGCTTCTTCCCTGCTGCTGCCAGACTTTTGAATGGATTTACCTTGCATTAAGTTAATCTTTCTCTACACCCTAGATAGAGTGCTCCGGTTTCCTCCCATACCCCAAAGATGTGCTCTTAGGCTGATTGGTGTAACAAATTGTCCCTAAATTATTCTCCCCTCAGTCTGGTTTCCAATGCAGGTGCCATAAGCATAGACATGGGTCAAGGGTGGAAGAGGAAAAGCACAATGTTAAAATGGCAGCATGGGCTCGTTGGGCCAAAGGGCCTGTTTCCCGTGCTGTGTTGTTTTTTATGTGACTGTAACACTACATTCTGCACTTTCTCCTTTTCTTCTCCACGTACGGTATGCTCTGTCAGTATAGCGCACTGACAGAAACAACACTTTTCACTGTATGCTAATACAATGTGAGAATAATAAACCAAACCAAATCAAATCGAAGGAGTAGTTCCTCCTCATCTCAGTTTTAAGTCTACCACCTCTCAACCTGTGACCTCTTGTTCTAGATTGTCCCATAAGAGGAAACAGTTGGTCTATATTTACTTTATCAATCCCTTTTAGTATTTCATGTACCTCAATCAGATCCCCTCCCATCCTTCAAAAACTCCAGCGAGTATAAATCCAAACTGCTCAATCTCTCCTCATACAATAGCGCCTTCATTTCCGGATACATACAGTGTCTTGGCGTTTATTGGTAGGGGGATTGAATTTAGGAGTCGCAGCTTCATGTTGCAACTGTACACAACTCTGGTGCGGCCGCACTTGGAGTATTGTGTGCAGTTCTGGTCCCCACATTATAGGAAGGATGTGGAGGCTTTGGAGAGGGTGCAGAGGAGGTTTACCAGGATGTTGCCTGGTATGGAGGGGAGGTCCTATGAGGAGAGACTGAGGGATTTGGGGTTGTTTTCGCTAGAAAGAAGGCGGCTAAGAGGGGATCTTATTGAAACATATAAGATGATTAGAGGTTTAGATAGGGTGGACAGTGATAGCCTTTTTCCTCGGATGGAGAAAGCTAGCACGAGGGGGCATGGCTTTAACTTAAGGGAGGGTAGTTTAGGACGGATGTCAGGGGTAGGTTCTTTACCCAGAGGGTGGTGAGGGATTGGAATGCCCTGCCTGCTGCAGTTGTAAATGCGCCTAGTTTGGGGGCGTTTAAGAGATCTGTGGATAGGTTTATGGATGAAAAGGGATTGGTTTAGGTTAGAGGGTCATTGTTTTTTAACTGGTCGGCACAACATCGTGGGCCGAAGGGCCTGTTCTGCACTGTAATGTTCTATGTTCTATGGAATTAATCTGGTGACCTTCCTCTGAACTGCTTCCAAAGCCGCCACTTCCAGATATGGTCTCACCAACACCCTATACAACTGCAACAACACTTCTCTACTTTTACACTCCAGTTCCTTTGCGATAAATGCTAACGTCCCATTTGCCTTCTTTCCCCCTTCTCTAACCATCGCTCCTTCTCACTCTAACTTCCTTCTTTTTTCATTTCCTGGGTCTGTCCTTTCTCTCTCTTCTTCCTTCACTGCCTGGGTGGTTATGACAATTGCAGTGTTGGTCAGACTAATAATAACAACTGCATTCCGCCCCCCACTTTTCAATTAATTAACCAAAGCCTTTGAAGTTCACTCTTATATTCATCAATCGTCACATCAGGCAATACTTTGGCACTCTTAAATGAAGGGGAGAGAAGGCAAAGGCAGGTGTTTAGCTAACAGGCTAGTTATTTTTGACAGAGAGCAGTAGATGTTATTCACTCTCCATGAAGTGCCACATTTTGCAGGCACCATCCAAGCTGGTTCAAACTGGACAATACATGCCGAGCGGTCCACATGGCTCCTTTAAGTGGATGCAGGCAGAGACTTCAAAGCTTTTCAGATACACAAACCCGAGCCAGCATTCCCACAGAGACAACGCGTCAGCAAGGAGCGAGGATCAGATGTCCATCCACAATCCACTTCAGAACACAAACCCAGCGCCAGCCTGGTCCAGGAGATACCCATGGATCAAGCTCTCAGCTGTTCAATCAGAAACTATTTCAAACACTCTGCAGCAAAAGCAATCCGTTCACCATCCCAACTGCTGCAATGGGTTTCTCCAGCTAACCGCTGAATTAGTGCGCGGCAATGACACGTTACTGAAATTATGGTCAGGGCTGTGGAAACTGCCTGAATTATTTTAGCGTCTTATTTGGAATGTTTTTGTGAAAGGACATTAGATGCCATTCTGTGGTGGACACAGCTACCGCATTATGAATTGTACAGCGATTTGCACTCACTTAACAGAAGCATGCAATCAAAAATCCAGCCTCGACTGCCCGGCTTCTCCAGCAAGTGTGGGGCTGGATTGCAGCCACATTAAGACATGTCATATAAGCAGCGTCAGCCCTGCCCCAACTAACCCTGCAATGGCACAAAGCAACCAATGCCTGGAAACAGAACAACCTTACCCCACAAACCGAACTCCCTCACTACGAGGGAGAATGACTCAATTTCATTAAGGCAACCTAAGGCAGAGATGGATTACAAGATGTACAGAAAAAAGGTGAGATACATAAGAGGGCAAAAACACACACACATACACACACTCATGTGTGCATGTGCACACAC
This sequence comes from Carcharhinus amblyrhynchos, assembly GCF_965287045.1. Classification (NCBI taxonomy): domain Eukaryota; kingdom Metazoa; phylum Chordata; class Chondrichthyes; order Carcharhiniformes; family Carcharhinidae; genus Carcharhinus; species Carcharhinus amblyrhynchos. Next base: position 12,938,624 of record NC_137334.1, on the reverse strand, counting down.
ACACACACACACAAGCAACAGCACTCAATTCCAGCCTTTGAGTGGCACAGCGGTTAGCACTGCTGCCTCACAATGCCAGGGATTCTGGCCTTCAGTGACTATCTGTGTGGAATTTGCAGTTTTCCCCACGTTTGCGTGGGTTTCTTCCAGTTTCTTCCCACACTCCAAAGACGTTAGGTGGATTGGCCATGCTAAATTGCCCCTTTGTGTCCCAAGGCGTACAGGCTAGATGGATTAGCCGTGGGAAATGTACAGGGTTTCGGGGATAGGACCTCTGTAAGTTACTCTGTCAGGGGATTGGTGCAGACTCAAGGGATTCTATGAGTACTCAAAGGGAGATCCAACCACTCAAAACACTGACCATCTAACTGCTGAATTGAGGTTCAGTATCAACCCTTGACCAGATGTTTCTCCAACTCCCCTCACCATTTTGTTGAGGGAAATTCACCTGGCAAGTAGAGATACACCATGTTAATTGTGAATAGCCCAACATCTATCGCTAGTTGTGCCATCCAATGGCTACTGTGCCCATCACAGACTGTGCCACACGATGATACTTTATTTCAGTGGAAGGATTAGATTACTGGAGAACAGATTGTTCTAGTGGCATAATCCCTAAACATGGCTAGGGCATAGGCCCACATGGCTTACAGCAGCTTGATTATGTTTTTTCCCCCACATTTTCCTTCTAAGCACAAGCTGCCGTTGCAAAGATCTAATATTAGAGTATTGTGGTCATACTATTCTCTAAAATGGTAAGCTCTAGTTGGCTGGCTGGCTAGAGGAAGACAATATCACCGGCGTAGTGATATTGTCGCTGGACTTAGTGATCCAGGTACTCAGCATCATGTTCTGGGGATCCGGATTCAAATCCCACTAAGGCAGATGGTGAAATCTGAATTCGCAAAAAAAATCTGGAATTTAAGGTCTAACAGTGGTCATGAAACCATTGTTGATTATTGTAAAAACCCATCTAGTTTACTCATGTCCTTTAGGGAAGGAAATCTGCTGTCTTTACCCGGTCTGGCCTACATGTGGCTCCAGAGCCTCAGTAACGTAACTGGCTTTTAATTGTCCTCAGAGATGGGCAATAAATGCTGGCCCAGCCAGGGCTGTCTATATCCCATGGATGAGTAAAACAAAGTGTAAATAACTTACTGGGGAGATTGCAATTGGCATGTGGGAATGAAGCCCAGCAGGACATCTGTGCTCATACCTCTTTAATGCCTGGTTCAAACTTAACACTGATGCAGGCTAAACTTTATGCTTTATCACTCACGGTGAAGAAAAGTCCTCAGAGGGCCTTCCAGCCAAGACTGGTGGACATGCCCTGAGGGGCAAAACACGGCTTGATTTTGAATCTGGGTTTCAAATGTCATGGGGCCAAGTATTGCAGATACTGTGCTGCTTTCTGGTTTATTTATTAAAAAACACTTTCCGTTGCAGAGGTTAAAAGCGACCGATGAATAAATACGCAAAACATCTTCTAAATCAGGGCCGATCTGCGCTCAGCTTGAAGAGGAATAGAACAAAGAGAAGCCTACAACTTACCAGTTGGATGATATTTGAGACACTGTCCCAGTCTGCCAACTTCAAGAACTCTGAGCCACCGACCAGCCCTTCGTAACCCTGCAAAAGGAAAGACAGGCCCATCACAACTTGGACCATCTATCATCCCAGTTCAGCTTCAACTGGAGAATTGCATCCAATTCTCAACACCGCACTTTAGAAAGAATGCAAAAGCTTTAGGGTGGGTGTAAGAAAGATTTACGAGAATGTTTCCAGGGGTTCAGTTATGTGGAGAGACTGGATAAACCATCAGAACTCACAACCTCAGGATCTCATCTCAGACCCACTGTGAGTTGCATCCCAAAGTCTGGAAAGCCCTAGGCTTGACAGTCGGGAATTTAAGAGTGTTTGCTTGCACCAAGAGCTGTCCCAAGAGAATTAGTTAAGAGAGTAAGGATCAAAAGTGGGAGGCGCATCGGTTTGTCACGTATATACTCAGAGAGGGATATTTGGGAATTATAGTGGATAACTAGTCGAAACCATCAATCCAAAGCTTAGCTGCAACTAAAAGCAACTGCAAATAACATCATGACATTAGCAGAGGGATCGCTGGTAAATATGAGGGCTTACGCTGTTACTGTAATAGACACTGGCTAAATTCACATGGAGTGCTCAGTGGCCTCATCATTTAGAAGGGTTAAACAGTGATCTAGAGGGGACAAAGGTTAAAAAAAAGCCAAGATGATTCCAAAGAACAGGAATTTGTTGTCAGGGAGGTGTCAAGCTGCCTGAACTGAAGTTTCCAAATCTATGGAGGCATTAGAATATTGATCTATCAAAGTTCAAATGTCAGGGAGTGCAAGCTAAATAAAAAACTGGAAATCAGGAATAAGGAAGAACGTGCTTATTGATGGCACCTTTCAAGCCCTCAGCACCTCCTAAAGTATTTAACAGCAATGAGTTTGTTTAAGGGTAGTCACTATGATATAGGTAAATTTTGGATACTGTTCTCAAGGGCTATCTTGGAAAAGCCCAAGTGCCTTTGCTTAACGATGGAATCAAGCTTGGTTGCTTATGACCTTCACAGAGACATGTTGGTACTTGCGATCCAGGTTCGGAATGAAAGACAGTCATTTGGTCAGGATGGGGCAGGGTGACTGACATCCAGGAAACTCCACCCTCATGATAAAGAATAGCAACCGAGAGAGAGAGAAAGAAAGAGAGAGAGAGAGAGAGTGGTCAGGGTCAGAAAATCTCCGCCCATTGGTCATTTAACCTTTAGTCGAGAGGGATCTGGAAATGACTCTCCTATCTGGTTTAAATAGCCCTGTAATCACCTTCTACAGATAAAATACCTCAAGACAGGTCAGAGAGATATAGGGAGCAAGGCCAGTCCACCCATACTCTGCGCTGCAAACAAAGACAAAGACAGTCAGATAGGCATTAGATAGCAAAAAGGTACTAACCTCGTACACAAAATAAACATCAGCTCCAACATAGATCCCCATCCGCACCACTGCTCGCACTGCAGCATTCATACCTGTCGATTACAATATCCACAATCAGAGCAAAAATGGTGAAGAGGAGATTTATTTGATTTATTATTGTCACATCCATTGGAGTACAGTGCAAAGTATTGTTTCTTGCGCGCTATACAGACAATGCATACCGTTCATAGAGAAGGAAAGGAGAGGATGCAGAATGTAGTGTTACAGTCATAAGTAGGGTGTAGAGACAGATCAACTTAACGCAACATAAGTCCATTCATAAGTCTGATGGCAACAGGGAAGAAGCTGTTCTTGAGTTGGTTGGTATGTGGCCTCAGACTTCTGTATCTTTTTGCCAATGGAAGAACGTGGAAGAGAGAATGTCCAAGGTGCGTAGTGTTCTTAATTACGCTGGCTTCTTTTCCGAGGCAGTGGGAAGTGTAGACAGAATCTATGGATGGGAGGCTGGTTTGAGTGATGGACTGGGCTACATTCACAATTCTTTGTAGCTTCTTGCGGTCTTGGACAGAGCAGGAAGTGTTTAATTAATTTAATGGAAGTGTTGAAATTGAGAGGGATTGAGATAGAGTAGAAACTATTTTCACTGGCAGGAGGGTTGGTAACCAGAGGGCACAGTTTTATGAAAGTTGGTATAAGGCGCGTGGGGAGAATTTTTCTTTTGTGTAATCAATTATTATTGAATAGAATGCGCTGCCTGAAAGGCTGGTGACAGCAGGATCAATAACATTCAAAACAGAATTGGAGAAATATTTAAGAGGGGAAAAAACTTCCAGGTTACGAGAAAAAGGGCAGGAATTGGGTGAAAGTAGCTCTTTCACAGAGCCAGACTAGGCAAGAGGGGCTGAATGGTTTGCTTCTGTATTATACATGTATTGACTATTAAGTAATGTATTGGTGCCAGTACAATATCAGAAAACACATTTCAGCCAATAATTTCCTAAAGTTGCACAGAATGCTGGGTCAGGCAAGAAATGCAGTGTGAAACTTGCTGGCTTCACAGAGATCTGACCAAACAGCACTCTGAATTTTAAAATCCTGGCAAGGATCACACAGCCAGCTGGGGGGGGTGGCGGGCAGGGCCTAAACTCACCAACAAAGCTGAGATTCAGAGATTGGAGCACCATTTTTAAAGGGCACCCCAATCTCCAAGTAAAAGCCTCTCCCCCCATGAACATCGGGACCCCAGCAAACATAGGAACACCCCCCACCCTTGCATGCAGGGGGTAAACTGCCACCACCACCAAAGGGTCGGGGTACCACCCTTCTCCTTCACAGCAAGTAAGCATCACAGTACCCCGGTCTCTGTTGGCATCAAGGCACCCCCGCCAACCTCAATGCAGGCATACACACACATATTAGGGAACCTCTGCCCCCCAGTGCCAACCTGAGGGCCATATTCACCACTCCTCCCTTGGGGTGTCATCACAACTGGCTTTTCTTTTCGAGGAAGGGAAGAATTGAATGTGGCCAAAATAAACAGCATTAAGCTGTATACTGATATTAAACTTAATTCAAATTCATGGGAAATAGGTTCACGTTCTGGATGTGAATCAGATTTTGTTGCCGACAGAAATCGGAGAAGATCTCAAATCAAGATCTCACCACTGCAAATCTCGTTATGACCCTCCCGCAAGAGTTAGTGGCCATAATGGGATTTGTGCCTGCAGTGAATGGGCTCTGAGAATCGCGCCCACTATTATTAATTCATGGTTTCAGATTGTAAGGCCAGACCCCGACACCTGATGTTATACAACTCAAACTGCTCTCTCCAGACAGAATCCAGACTGCTTCACTACACTGTTTAACAACTGTGAAAAGCATACTGCAGTGAGGAGGGAAAGGAAGGTTCGCATTTAGACAGCGCTTTAAGGCAGTGTTCCCAACATACAAGCACTACATTCAAGCAAAATGACGTCTATGAAGAGAAATACTGCAATTTCTGCCCACAGCAAAATCCCACAGCTGCAATCAAATGTTCCGGTTTTGTTGGCCGAGGGAAGAACATCAGTCACGATGCAGGGGCAACTCCCTACTCATCTTCCAAACGTACCATGGGATCTTCAATATTCACAGTAAGCAAGCTTCAGTTTGACATTGCATCCCAAGGGTAACTTTTCCAATATCACACTACTTCAAAACAGACTGCCCACTCAGATTATGTGTGGTTACATAAAACAGGGGATAGTAAGATACTGTTCGGTAAATGTCTGGTCATGATCTGTGCAGACCAACAGAGTAGGAACTGAATTGATTATTCTGGGTTTGACATTTGATTTCACAGGTCACAAGGACACTGTCCAAGAATTTGACATTTATCATTCTTAATGGAATCTCGTGACAACTCTATAGGTGCAAACCATCCGTGTTTTATTTTGTCAATGTTTGCTATCAAAAAGCAACGTAACTATCCAACACTCACCCATCCCAAATTCATGCACACATTCTTGGCAACATAGTGGTTTGTGATGTTCCCTCACAGCGTCAGGGACCAGGGTTCAATTCTAACCTCGGGTCACTATCTGTGTGGAGATTGTACATTCTCCCTGTGTCTGCGTGGGTTTCCTCTGGGTGCTCTGGTTTCCTCCCACACTCCAAAAGATGTGTGGGTTAGATTGATTGGCCATGCTAAGTTGCCCCTTAGCATCAGGGGGATTAGCAGGGATAGGGCTTGGATGGGATTGCTGTCGGTGCAGGCTCGAAAGGCCAAATGGCCTCCTTCTGCACTGTAGGGATTCTATGAACATAAGAACATAAAAACATAAGAACATAAGAAATAGGAGCAAGAGTAGGCCATCTAGCCCTTCGAGCCTGCCCCGCCATTCAATAAGATCATGGCTGATCTGAAGTGGATCAGTTCCACTATCCCGCTTCCTCCCCATAACCCTTAATTCCCTTATTCCATGATAAACAGGAGGTGACAATTCTTCCATTAGTGCTGGGAGTAGCACAGAGAGAAGACCCATTTCAATGTAGTAGTCACCATATGGTAACCAGTCCTTCAGTAAGAATGCATTCAATTAGAAGGAAGCCATCAATGAAAGTTCAAGAGATGCAAAGAAAAGGGTGAGTTGCGATGGGACAATTTCCAGAAATTGGCCAGATTTCACCTGACGTGGAGATGCTGGCGTTGGACTGGGGTAAACACAGTAAGAAGTCTCACAACACCAGGTTAAAGTCCAACAGGTTTATTTGGTAGCACAAGCCAAGTGGAGAGGATCTCCAAGAAGGTCACGCACATTGACACCAACCACTATTTTGTAACTTGAGTTTGTGACTTTATGTGCCCTGTTTGTGAACTGAAATCCCACTCACCTGATGAAATAGGTCTTCTCTCTGTGCCATTCCCAGCGCTAATGGAAGAATTGTCACCTCCTGTTTATCATGGAATCCATAGAATCATACAATCCCTACAGTGCAGAAGAAGGCCGTTCGGCCCATCGAGCCTGCACCGACCACAATCCCTCCCAGACCCTATCCCTGTGCTCTGAAAGCTAGTGGGTTTTGCTACCAAATAAACTTGTTGGACTTTAACTTCGTGTTGTGAGGCTTCTTACTAGATTTCACCTCCCAGCATTCCACAGGGCCTCGGACCTGGATTTAAAAAGGAAACTTTGAACAAGATGGACACAATGAAGTGTCTTCCTGAATATACCAGCCACAAGATAGCAGAAACCCTCAGACCACACAACGATATACACTGATTCAAAATTTAAATGACTTGTTGCTACCATTGAACTCCTGTGGCCAAACTGCAGAACTGGAAGTTGTACTTAGAAGCTATTCTGGGTTCCAGGATATGCACCCACATTCCTTAGAAATGCTAATCCCTAACACTGTTTCATTGGAGCAGAACTCATTCACCAATCTAGCGATGCTGATAGACCACAATCTTCCTCACCAACATGCCTCATATGTTAATGGACTGTTCACAAACCTGGGATGTGAGGTTGTTGCAAGGTACAATTAAAAATGAGAACAGCTTGTGGCAATCATTGTGCACTATAAGAAGGGTGCATTAAGGGTCAGAGACTTGTAAGAAGGATGCCATTCAGCCCATTGAATCTGTACTGACCAAAATTCCACCCAAGCCCTATCCCCACAGCCCCATGCATTTTTCCCTAGCTAATCCCCCTGACACTAAGGGGCAATTTAGCATGACCAATCCACCTAACCCACACATCTTTGGAGTGTGGGAGGAAACCGGAGCACCTGGAGGAAACCCATGCAGACACAAGGAGAATGTGCAACTCCACACAGTCACGCAAGGCCAGAACTGAACCCGGGTTCCTAGTGCTGTGAGGCAGCAGTGCTAACCACTGTGCCGCCCCAATCATCACAAACATGCGAATGCATTCCTCTGAAGGATCAACAGGGTGGGTGTAGTTTGCATGTTAAGAGAATAGCGCTTGTAAGTAGTGATTTAACTTGGAAGGAAGCCGGGTACAGATGTTTGTAGGTTTTCAGATGGTACCAATATTTGTAAGTTACTTCAGTATAATAAACTGTTAACAGTGGCGTAAACTGACCTGGACAGGTTCAGGTTGGTCTTCAAAGAGTGCAGGAGGGAGAATCATAGAATCCCTACAGTGCAGAAGGAGGCCATGCCACCCATCAAGTCTTCATCAACCACAATCCCATCCAGATCTGATAACCACGACCCTACATATTCACCCTGCCACTACAGTCAATTTATCATGGCCAATCAACCATTCACATCCTTGGAGTCTGGGCTGAAACTGGGGCACCCAGAGGAAACCCACACAGACACAGGGACAATATGCAAACTCCACACACACAGTGACTCAAGTCAGGAATCCAGCCCATGTCCCTGGCGCTGTGAGGCAGCAGTGCTGTGCCACCTTGAGTTCACCATTCAGACAAGAGACGATGTAATGGGAGAATCCATGGCTGTGATAGGGGAAAAAACTGAATGGAATAATAGGGAGAGAAATGGATGGCAACAGAAGGAAGAATCAATGGTATTGATGGTTAAGGGAACAGGATAGAAGTGCCCTGAAAGAGGTGAGGAGCTCTGGAGCAAGAAAGTGCCAAGTTCAAATTAGTAAGTGAACGAAGGGATCAAACATTGGACAGTGTGTGTGTGTGCGTGAGAGAGTGTGTGTGAGTGTCTGTGTGTGTGTGAGAGAGAGTGAGACTGTGAGTGAGTGTGTATAGAGTATCATCTAGTGTATCATTTTTTATTTCTTTACTTGTCTCATTACCGCTCCTTTATTCACTTAGACCTGCATCCAATCCCGCAATCGTTTATTCACCCCCACTATTACGATGCCAGGAAAATTCAGACCATTATAGAGTCATAGAAGAATACCGTGCATTCATTAATTAAATTAATTACAAAGAACAAAGAACAACACAGCACGGGAAACAGGCCCTTCGGCCCAACGAGCCCGCGCCGCCATCTTAACAATGTGTTTTTCTTCCTCCACCCTTGACCCATGTCTATGCTTATGGTACCCCCATTGGAAACCAGATTAAGGGGAGAATAATTTAGGGACAATTTGTTACACCAATCAGCCCAAGAGCACATCCCTGGGGTGTGGGAGGAAACCGGAGCACCCGGAGGAAACCCATGCAACCACAGGGAGAACGTGCAAACTCCCACGGACACTGGCCCAAATCCATGTGTCTGCACAGCCAGCAGTGATAGTCACTGAGCTGTCGTGGTGCCCGTCAGCTGGTCCAGTTTAAGCACACACAAACGACGTGAAGTACTGGGCTACTCTCGAAACATCCAAGAGCAGCCCATGCACGACCCACCGTGTACATGCCCCTCGTTAGACAACAAGGTGGACCAACGCACCGTTAGTCGGCATGTGATTTCAAACTTTTGCATCTTTTTCTCGATGGAAGAAAGTGGAAAAGAGAATGCCCGGGACCCGTGGGGTCCCCAACCATGCTGGCTGCTTTTAGGTTAGGCAGTATCCATTAATTAATCAATCATTAACTCTTGTTTCTCTCTCCACAGACGCTGCCTGATTGGCTGAGTATTTCCAATATTTTCTCTTCTATTTTTCTTACAAGTTTCTAGCATCCGCAGTATTTCATTTTTGGAAGAGATGAGCCTCATACTGTGAGTCGATTGAAGTGAGCAGGTGGAGTATGTCAGAACTGGGAGGATTAGAGAAGTGCGACCCTAACAGGATGTCATGCTGGATTGGGTGCAGCATTTCTGTGAACTGGATTCACAGTGAATAAAGTGCCTTTACGGCCATGATGGGATATGAGACTGCATCCGCTGAGATAACGTTTGGGCAAGAGACAACTTAGTTGGCCTGTTTTCAATCCAAATGCTACATTTTAAACCGTTAATCACATCAGGCAGGATGCACCATATAAATCTAAAATGTTCTTGGATACTTCTCACATGATTCCACTAAACTTGTACCTTAAAAACGGGAATCGCCCATTCAGATTTTCATATAATTCGAAGTTAGAGCCATTACATCACAGAAGGAGGCCATTTGGCCCACTGAGTGCATGCTGGCTCTCTGTACAGCACTCCAGTCAGTCCCACTCCTCCACTTATGCCTGTTTGTGATCTTGAATATAATCTTAAAATGGGTACCGAGGTCAAGAAGATGAAGAAGAAACAAGAACACAATAAGACTGCTTGGGCCTTATGATAGATGAGAATGGCTGATTTTATTAGGATTGGATATCTTAGATGATTCACTATTAAAAATCTCATACCTTGATACTTTTCAATTATTATTGTCTGGTTATTATCTGAATATTATCTGCCACATAAAAGACTGATCCAGAAGGTGAGATCACAGGGGATTGGAATAGAATACTAGATTGGATTGAGGATTGGCTAACTGACAGAAAGCAGAGGGTCAGGATAAATGGGTCTTTCTCTGGCTGGCAAAAATGTAACTTGCAAGGTGCCAAAGGGCTCCGTCCTCGGACCTAACTGTTTACAATCTAAATAAATGATCTGCAAACAGGGGCAGAGTGTAACAGAGCACAATTTGCGGATGACACTAAAATAGGCGGGAAAGCAGGGAGTGAAGAGATTTACAGATAAGTATCTCTGCTAGGAGAATAAGCCAAAATTTGGCAGATGGAGTTTAATGTGGACAAGCGTGAGGTTACCCATTTTGGCAACAAAAATAGGAAGGCAAATTATTATCCAAATGGAAGGCAGATTCAAAATGCATCATGGCAGAGAGATCTGAGTGTCTATGTTCATGAATCACAGTAAGTCAGTATGCAGGGGCAGCATGTAATAAAAAAGACAAATGGGATGTTGGCATTTTTTGCAAAGGAACTGGAGTATAAAAGTAGAGAAGTGTTGTTAAATTTGTACTGTTGGTGAGATCACATCTGCAATACTGTGTCCAGTTTTGGTCCCCTTATTTGAGGAAGAATGTGGTGGCATTGGAGGCAGTTCAGAGGAGGTTCACCAGACTGATTCCAGGGAACAAGGGGTTGACTTATGAGGAGAATTTAAATAGTTTGGGTTTATGCTCGCTGTAGTTTAGGAGGATGAGAGGGGATCTGATCGAGGTACATAAAATTTTAAAAGGGATTGGTAAAGTAAATGTAGACCTAATATTTCCCCTATGGGACAATCTGGAATAACAGGTCACAGCTATCGATTGAGACGTGGTAGATTTAAAACTGAGATGAGGAGGAGCTACTTCTCGCAGAGGGTGGTGAATTGTGGAACTCGCTGCCCCGTAGCGCAACGAAGCCCGAATCATCGAATGGTTTCAAGAAGGAAATAGACAAGTATCTGATTTTAAAAAAGGGATAAGGAGAACAGATGGATTCGAGACCAGGGAGAGATCAGCATTGATCCGATTGAATGGCGGATCAGGCTCGATGGACTGAATTTGCCTACTTCTGTTCCTAATTCCAATGTTCCTATGAACCAATTAAGACATTTCCCACTTGGCCATACACTTTGGCACTGTACTGCTTAGATGGCAGCCATATATGTAATATTTTAAGGAGGTCTTGAAGAAATGTTTTGTAGGGGAATTTATATAAAAGGATGAGTGTTTTTTAAATGGCTAAGGCTCTGTTATTTACAGGATTCAAAAAAAGGGTCAAGGATTTGGTCCTCCAGATCGTAATAGCATATCCAATGGATTCTCCAACAAGGGTTTAACACTGTAACTCAACTGTCACTAGCAGTGCTGGCATTGATGAGAACTAATTGAACAGATTAAATAAAAGATGGAAGACGTGGAAGTCCCTGGGTGATATTTTCTATATCCCAAATCCTCTCCTAGATGTTATGCTGTTTTATATGGTGTTAAACTTACTGATTAGATGACTCCAAAGGCTGGATTTTGCAGCATGTCTGAAGACAGGAAGGTTTGTAAAATGCAGCACCTGGCCTGCTCACTGCCTTCCTGCCCACTCCTGACCTTCCCCATTTTGCAGGGAGGCGATGGAGGTCTCAGATGGCCAGCCTGCCTGCCCGCCCTTGGGTATATTGAGGTCCTTAAGTGGCCAATTAATGAGCCATAAGCTCATTAACGAGCTGGTGCAGGGCAAAGATAGCACACAAAAAAACAATACTTTTCACTGCATATTAATACAACTTACAGCACTAATTGCTGCTGCCTAATGCATCACTGCAACAGTTAACTCACTTTTACCTAAACTAACATTTGAAAAATTACTGAAACACGGAAACCATTTCTGTGGCCTCATCCAGTGAGAGAGTGGAGAAAAAGAAATGATCCGAATGGAGGTAATGAGCCACAGCAGTGTGAAAGTAAGGCATGAATAACTGAATTTAATGCTTCATCTGCATCACATTGTAGCCCAGGCCATGGACTTAGTTTTGCCTTGGGGTAAATCAACCTCTCAGCCTGCTCACAAGAGCCCTGCAGTCTGACGTTTTACCATTAACTGAAACATAAAAATTTGCCAAAAGATAGAGAAGATTGTGACCAATTTGCACAACTTCAAATGATCTGGATTTAAAACTGAATACACTGGAGCACAGGAGTAACGGTGGTGTTAACTGTGGCTTAGATAAAAGCCCCCATGTCTCAGAGACAAAAGGTCACACGTTAAAGTTCCACTCTCGCATTCCACACACAAAATCCAGGCTGACACTCCCACTGCAGCACTGAGGGAACACTGCAATGGCGAACGTGCCACCCTTTTTACTCAGATGTTAAAGCAAGACTCCTTCTCATGTAGATGTAAAAAAACCCCGCTGCACCCCATATTCAAAGAACAGCAGGGGAATTCTCTCTGGTGCTCTGGCTTCTTACATGCACCTCTCAATAAACACTGCTAAAACAGATGATCCTTCTGTCACAATCTCATTACTGCTTGTGGCAGCATTTTGCAAACTGCACGTTGTGCTCCTAACATGTTAAAAGTGTTTCATTGATTCTACAGTGCTTTGGGACATCTTGATGCTGTGAAAGGTGCTTTACATAGAAACATCAAAGATAGGAGCCGGACGAGGCCATTTGGCTCTTCGAGTTTGCTCTGTCATTCATTACGATCATGGCTGATCCTGCTTTTTCCCCATAACCTTTGCTCCCATTCGCCCCATTAGAAACATAGATGCAGGTCTTTTTCAGTTTTGAGTGTGGAATCTAATAAGGACAACGAAGGGCCCAATGCCTGTCAGCATTCTTGGCAAACTGATCACCAGGAGCCCCATTGGAAATATTTCCCAAGGTGGCAACAACGATAGGAAAGGGGTGAGGATATGAAGATGATTAGAAGGTAGGTCATATCTGTCTAGTTCACTGAATCTTTTGAGCAGGTCACAGATGTTATGGATAAGAGGTGTCTATCATAGAATCCCTACACTGCAGGCCATTCGGCTCATTGAGTCTGCACCAACCACAATCTCAGCCAGGCCTTATTCCCATAACCCCACATATTTACCCTGTGAACCCCCCCTGATACTGGGGTCAACTTAGCATACCCAATCAACTTAACCCGCACATCTTTGGACTGTGGGAAGAAACCGGAGCACCTGGAGGAAGAGGAGAATGTGTAAACTTCACATAGACAGTGACCCAAACCGGGAATCGAACTGGGCCCCTGGTGCTGTGAGACAGCAGTGCTAACCATTGTGCCACCGTGTTGCCCCTATCAAGGTTATCTGTATGGACTTTGCGAAATGGCAAAGAGTGTTTGGAACACTCCATAATTTTCCAAAAAGGATATGGATGTCGGGACAATTGACCACAGGTGAGTTTTCTACATTGGAACAGCGACTACTCCACAAAATGTACTGCATTGCTTTGCCCCAAGGTTATGAAAAGCACTATATATTTTTCTTCCTTCTGCAGCAGGTGTGAAATAAGTGCGACACATGAGTTTGCTAATGTGATCATCAATAACCACTCTCAGAATGTCGACATCTTAGAAGTTTCTGGAAAGCTTGCTCAAAAGATGTACAGGTCAACCCAAGGTTAAACTCAGAATTTATGCCAAAGTGCTCGCACACTTGCCAGCTCATTTCACAGCAAGTTTAGCTGGGGAAAGTTTAAAGGAGGGTCAGATGTGCAACAGACTGAACAGAGATCAGTGATTATGAGGAATTAACAATCGTGTTATTTCTTGCTTGCGACAAGCAGGCTGAAAAAAGAGACAGGAACTGTTGCAGGAATGAGATGAGATTACAGTTCGAGTCCTGATTAGTGTGGTCAACCTCAAAGAAACATTAGAAATCTGAAATCAGATCAGTTGTGCTTTAAATGAGCCTTGCAAAAATTAGTAAAAAAGTGCTTTGGACATTTGGGCAGCACACTGGTGAGCACTGCTGCCTCACAGCACCAGGTACCCTGGTTTGATTCAGGCCTTCACTGTGCAGTCTGCACGTTTTCTCTGTGATGGCGTGGGTTTCTTCCAGGTGCTCCAGTTTCCTCCCAAAGTCCAGACAGCCACAAGTTAGGTGGATGGGCCATGTTTAAATTGCACCTTACTGTCCAAAGATATGTAGGATAGGTGGATTAGCCATGGAAAATGCGCAGGTTTATGGAGAATAGGGTGGAGGGGAGGGCTTGGGTGGGATATTCTTTCAGAGGGTCAATGCAGACTTGATGGACCGAATGGCCATTTCCTGCACTGCAGGGATTCTATTGGTTCCGAAATTTCAGAAATTTTCCAATCCATCACTCAAGAAAATCCAGAGAGAGCTTTAACAGAGAGGAACCTGAGTACATGCTAATGCAGATTGGAACTGCATTCTAAACACTTCAAATTTGGGACTGAAAAATACGTGCTGAGTGTTTTCCTTCTGAACATCACTCATCCATACATGGCATGTCTGGACAGGGAGCAGCTCTGAGTAAAATCTGGGGAGACCAATGCTGAAGTGGGTGCCCTAATGATTTACAACCTCTCACTTTCTCTCTCTACTAATCAAGTCTCTCTCACTCTCTCTTCCCCCTCACAACAATAACTCTGAGAGACAGAGTGTCCCCTCCCATTTCAAAGCCCCAGACAATATTATTAACACAATTATATTACAATTGAGGAGCATAGATAAGGTGAATAGCCAAGATCTTTTTCTCAAACTAGGGGAGTGCAAAACTAGAGGGCATAGGTTTAAGGTGAGAGGGGGAAGATTTCAAAGGGACCCGCGGAGCAACTTTTTCACACAGAGGGTGGTGTGTGTATGGAATGAGCTGCCAGAGGAGGTGGTAGAGGCAAGTACAACATTTAAAAGACATTTCAACAGGTACATGCATGGGAAAGTTGAGGGGGATTTGGGCCAAACACAGGCAAATGAGACTAATTCAGTTGAGCGAACTGGTTGGCATGGACAAATTAGGCCAAAAGGCCTGTTTACATGCTGTAGATCTCTATGACTATATAAATTAAATTCCCGGTTAGGTGACTGTCTGAGTGAAGTTTGCATGTTCTCCCCGTGTCTGCGTGGGTTTCCTCCGGGTACTCCAGTTTCCTCCCACAGTCCGAAAGACATGCTGGTTAGGTGCATTGGCCATGCTAAAATTCTCTCCTGGTATATCATGCGCAGGAATATGGCAAATAGGGGATTTTCACAGTAACTTAATTGCAGCATTAATGTAAGCCTACTTGTGACACTAATCAATAATAAATAAACTTATTTCCACGAACATCAGCTGTGAATGGCAATATCAACAACACTGAGGGTGGTATGGTAGCACAGTGGATAGCACTGCTGCCTCACAGCGCCAGGGACCTGGGTTCAATTCCAGTCTTGCATTACTGTGTGGTATTTGCACATTCTCCCCATGTCTGTGTGAGTTTTCTCCAGGTGCTATGGTTTCCTCTCACATGCCAAACATGTGCAGGTTGGCTGATTGGCTACGCTAAATTGCGCCATGTCAGGGGGACTAGCAGTGTAAATACGTGGAGTTATGGGGATAGAACCTGTTGTCAGTGTGGGCTTGATGGGCCGAGGGATTCACATTCTCCCCGTGATTCTCCTGGTGATCAGTTTGTGTGAGTTTCCTCCAGGTGCTCCACTTTCCTCACACAGTCCAAAGATGTGCGGGTTAGTTTGATTGGTCATGCTAAAATTGCCCCTTAGTTCTCTGAGATGCGTAGGTTAGAGGGATTAGCAGGCAAACATTTAGGGATATGGGGGTAGGGCCTGGGTGGGATTGTGGTCAGTGTAGACTCGATGGGCCAAATGGCCTCTTTCTGCACTGTAGGGTTCTACGATTCTATTAATAACTGAGTGTCCCTTCTTACTTTAACTCCCACTCCCCCGATATGGGCAGCATGGTGGCATAGTGGATAACACTGCTGCCTGACAGTGCCAGGGTCCCGGGTTTGATTCCCAGCTTGGGTCACAGCCTGTGTGGAATTCTGCCAGGTGTTCAAGTTTCCTCCCACAGTCCAAAAGATGTGCTGGTTAGGTGCATTGACCATGCTAAAATTCTCCCACAGTTTTTCCACAGTAACTTCATTGTAGCGTTAATGTGTCTACTTGGGACATTAATAAATAAACTTGAAAATTTTATATATGTATATATTAACAATTATACAAATACACAACTTACCTATATACATGAATGATAACATCAACAACTCTGAGGGGCTGAGTGCCCCCTCTTATTTCAACCCCATCCCCCATAACATATGCATTAACAATTATATAAGCACACAGTTCAACTATATACATGAACATTAACCATGAATGGCAATATCAGCGTCCACTGCATTACAAAGTAGATATAGTCAGTCCATGTGGAGAGACAATCTCAGTAAGAAGTCTCACAGCACCAGGTTAAAGTCCAACAGATTTATTTGGCTGCACAAGCTTTCAGGGCGCTGCTCCTTCATCAGGCGAGTGAGGACTTGTATTCACAAACAGGGCATATAAAGACACAAACTCAAATTTACACGATAATGGCTAGAATGCAGGTAATCTTACAGGTACAGACCATGTGAGTGGAGACAGCATTAAGCACAGGATAAAGGGATGTGTATTGTCTCCAGAGAGGACAGTTAGTAAGACTGTTAGTAAGGCAAGTCATGGGGGTTACAGATGGTGTGACATGAGCCCAAGATACCAGTTGAGGCTGTCTTCATGTGTGTGGACCTTGGCTCTGCTCAGCAACTCTGCGCTGTCGTGTGTCATGAAGGCCGCCTTGGAGAACGTTTAAATTGAATTTGTGTCTGTATATGTCCTGTTTGCGAGCACAAGTCCTCATTCATCTGATGAAGAAGTAGTGCTCCAAAAGTTGGTGCTGCCAGATAAACCTGTTGAGACTTTACCCTGGTGTTGTGAGACTTCTTACTGCTCCCAGCCCCATGCCGGCGTCCCCACAGCAGAGGGACAACCTGCCAGGCGGCACGTCCTCCAACACGTGACGCGCGGCCGCCATCATTGAGGCTGGCAAACCATGAGGCGAGGGAGAAAAATAAATCAGTTGCCTTCACAAAACCCACATCACCCGCTTACAGTTTGTACCCTGGGCGAGAAATGACTGGAAAAAAGTTAGAAACGTTTGCGGAAAAGGGTGGACCCCGGGCTGGCTGAAGAGGTGGCCGCTGCCCGTCTCAATGATGGCAACAGCGCGAGGGGGGAGGGGGGGTTCGTTAACGGAGCGATTGTGACCGTTGGGCTCGAGCGCTTTCCGGTAGAGAGGAGATGAGCCCCGGTTAGTCACTAAACTCAATAACTGACTGAAAGACCAAATGAGAGCTTAAAAATAACCAAATTCTCACATGCAACGTCCAATTAAAAAAAAAACCGGGGCAGGTGGCGGATGATGAGGTAAAAGTAAAATAAAAATTCAACAAACATCCCGACCCACGGGGAGGAAAACAAACATCGAATTAATCTCGAGATCAAAAGAAAATGATTCCCTTTTCCATTGAGAGCACTGAAAGCTGTTGGTGATGCTCCCACCCCCTCCCCACTCAATTCGATGCATTTGAGAATTATTTTTGTCGCCAAATAAATCCCCACTTCCTTTCACCTCTCATTTGGTCACCACCCTGTCGCTTTTATTTATTTTAAGAATAATAATCCTCTTATGCTGTTTTGCACTCGGGGTGGGGGATTTAGGGGTGAAATGCTGCAATTTTTCTCTTCGTTTCATGGATGGCTTGTTCATTTTTCTCTCTCTCTCACATACACATTTTTTAATGTTCAAAAAAAAATTTTTAAATGCTACCTTGTGCATCTCCCCCGCTGGTCAACACGGCGATGGATTTTCCAGCGCCTCTGCTCCTCAGTTGCTCCATGTCTACTTGTGCCATGATGTCCTCTCCTCTCTGCAGTGCACCTGATTCTCCCTTCACTGCTTTATTTTGGGGGGTGTTGTTAGGTGTGGGAGAGATTGTCCCTCTGCCCCCTGAATCACTGTGTCTGACCACGCCAGCCGAGCCCCCTTTCCAGCAACGGAATGCAAATGTCCACCCTCCTCACAACCCAGGAAGACATGCCCACTTGCAATCTGTGCTTCAGTAACTCCTCCCTCTCAGATCCCTTCAGCTTATTTTTTACTATATATTTCTTGATAGTCACAAATCACTGAAGGAAACCCAGTCCCGCATTCAGCCCCAACTCTTGCCTCACCATTGTGCTGCCAGATTTTTGAATGGACTTCCCTTGCATTAAGTTACTCTTTCTCTACACCCTAGCTGTGACTGTAACACTACATTCTGCACTCTCTTTCCTTCTCTGTGAATGGTATGCTCTGTATAGCGCGCAAGAAACAATATTTTCACTTTATGCTAGTACATGTGACAATAATAAATCAATATCAAAAATTTGATTTGATTTCATAGAATCCCTACAATGCAGACGGAGGCCATTCGGCCCATTGAGTATGCACCGACCACAATCCCACCCAGGTCTTATTCCCATAACCTCTCATATTTACCCTGCTAATCACCTTGACATTAGGGTTAATTTGGCATGACCAATTAACCAAACCCACACATCTTTGGACTGTGGGAGGAAACCAGAGCACCCAGAGGAAACCCACGCAGACACAGGGAGAATGTGCAAATTCCTCACAGACAGTGACCTCAGGGCAGAATTAAACCTGGGTCCCTGGTGCTGTAAGACAGCAATGCGAACCGCTGCGCCACTGTGCTGCCTCCAAGTGATTTTATGATTTTCACATTTTGATTTGATTTATTATTGTCATATGTATTAACATACAGTGAAAAGTATTGTTTTTTGCATGCTACACAGACAAAAGTTCGTAGAGAAGGAAACGAGAGAGTGCAGAATATAGTGTTACAGTTATACTAGGGTGTAGAGAGAGATCAACTTAATGCAAGGTAAGCCCATAAAAAAGTCTGACAGCAGCAGGAATGAAGCTGTTCTTGAGTCAGTTGGTATGTGTCCTCGGACTTTTGTATCTTTTCCCTGATGGAGGAAGGTGGAAGAGAGTATGTCCAGGGTCCTTAATTACGCTGGATGCTTTTCCGAGGCGATGGGAAGTGTAGACAGAATCAATGGATGGGAGGCTGGTTTATGTATTAGCATACCGTGACAAGTAGTAGTTCTTGCATGCTAAACAGACAAAGCATACTGTTTATAGAAAAGGAAAGAGTGCAGAATGGCGTGTTACAGACATAGCTAGGGTATCGAGAAAGATCAGTTTCATGCAAGGTAGGTTCATTCAAAAATCTGATAGCAGCAGGGAAGAAAATGTTCTTGAGTCAGTTGGTATGTGACCTCAGACTTTTGCATCTTGTTTTGTATCATGTTTTCTTTCTGGGTGAAGTTGCAGGTTCATTTATTTTGGGGCAGGATTGGAGCTGATTTTTCTCCTTTTGTACTCTCCTTGCACAAACCAGAAACAATTCCAATGTCAAACACAGCTTCAATGTGCAAGAGAACCTGAGATGCAACATTACCTCACCCACCCCACCACATCTTCAGTGGTTTTTGCCCTTCAATGGATTGGGTGCATCCTCAACTCTCTGATTTTATTTAGAGGGTAAGATATAAGTACCCTTCTAGGTATAGATGACAACTCAATGCTCAGTGCATATTGGTAAGAAATAACTTGGGTCTACGTAGTGTCTCCTTTCTCAAAGCATTGGCAGCACAGCGATTAGCACTGCTTTCTCAGAATGCCAGGGACCCAGTTTGATTCTGGCCTTGGGCCACTGTCTGTGTGGAGCTTGCACATTCTCCCAGTGTCTGCGTGGGTTTCCTTCGGCTGCTCTGGTTTCCTCCCACAGTCCAAAGATGTGCAGGTTAGGTTGATTGACCATGCTAAGTTGCCCCCTAAGCATCAGGGGGACCAGCAGGGTAAATATTTGGAGTTACAGGGTTAGGGTCTGGGTAGGATTGTTGTCGGTGCAGGTTTGATAGATCGAATGACTTCTTTCTGCATTGTAGGGATTCTATGATTCAATGATCCCAGATGAATTACTCTGAAGCGTTTTCATCACTGTTTTGTTGGTGAACTTGGCACCCATTTGGTGCTCAGTATCATCCCACAAACAGCAAATCTTTTGATGTTGGTTAGACTGAGTACTGTTGATTCAGGGAATAGTAGGGAACTAGGTGGTATGAATCCTGAAGAGCAATATATGAAGGAAGGGGCAGGAGGAGTTGGGAAATGAGAGAGGAGGTGAGGAGAAGAGAAAAGGAGGAGAAAAGGGCAGGGCAATAAAAGGGAGTAGGTGAGCAGTGAGTTTACACACTCGGGAGTGGCTGTCTGAATCTTTCAAATATACATTGGAAAATCTTGGCATTTCCACTTTTCCTAAAGAGACCTTCGTGTTTTCATTCTGCCGCTAGTTTGGGGGGCTGGGGGGCCGGGGGGGGGGGGTGGGGGGGGTTGCGCACAGGCTGGTATAGTAGTAATGTTGCTGGACTAATGATCTAGAGGTTCAGTCAGATTATCTGATGACATGGACTCAAATCCCACCATGGCAGTTAATAAACCTGGAGTATAAAGCTGGTATCAGTAATGCTGACTGAGAAAGTATAATCAATTGTCATAAAAACCCAACTGCTTATTGAATGTCCTTTGTAGGTGGGAAATCTGCCATCCTTACCTGGTCTGACCTATACATGACTCCAGATCTACAGCATTGAATCCTTACAGTGTAGAAGGTGGCCATTTGGCCCATTGAGTCTGCAATAATTCTCTTACTAAGCCCCCCACCCCTCTGCAATAACCCCACACATTTACCTCACTAACCCACCCCATCCCCCCAACCTACACCTCATGGGGCAATTTAACATGGCCAGTCCTTCTAACCTGTGCATCTTTGGACTGTGGAAGGAAACTGGAGCACCCGAAGGGAACCCATGCAGACATGTGGAGAATGTGCAAACTCCACACAGACAATCACCCAAGGCTGGAATTGAACCTGGTACCTGGTGCTGTGAGGCAGCAGTGCTAACTGCTGTGCCACCTACTGTGCCATCGTTGCCATGCAGCAACTCTTAACTGGCCTCTAAAATGGCCCAGCAAGTCACTCCATTCAAGGGTAACAGGGATGGGTACCAAATGCTAGCCGTACCCACGTCCCATAAAATTGGATAAAGTTTGGAGAGTTTGCATATAGAAGCATTACCTAGAATTCATGCTGTTGTTTTGATTACTTGGAGGGGGCAGGAAGGGGACAGTAGCCCCCATCACATTGTCAGAGGTGTACTATTTCTATTAATTGGTCACATAAATATGACTTACTTACAGGGTTATCTACAGGCACAATGCTGTTAGAATGTTGTGGCCACCCTGTGTATATATCGATAATGGGAGAAAGAGAGCTGGTTAGCTTTATACATACACTGCTTTTATTTAATTATCACTTATTGAGGAATACTTTTGTCACAATATATGATAGGTGTACTATTTCCATTAATTGGTCACATAAATATGACTTATTTACAGGGTTATCTACAGGTACAATGCTGTTAGAATTGTGGCCACCCTGTGTATATATTGATAAGGGGAGAAAGAGAGCTGATTAGCTTTATACATACACTGCTTTTATCTAATTGTCACTTATTGCGGAATATTTTTGTCACAATATATGATACTTTCACTTTTTTGCTGCTGTTGGATAATGGCACAGAATTTTTGATGTGGAGATGCTGGCGTCGGACTGGAGTAAACACAGTAAGAAGTCTCACAACACCAGGTTAAAGTCCAACCAGTTTATTTGATAGTAAACCCACAAGCTTTCAGGGTTTGCCCCTTTGTCAGGTGTGTGGAGAGTTCCCTCTCCACTCTCCACTCACCTGACGAAGGGGCAAGCCCTGAAAGCTTGTGGGTTTACTATCAAATAAAATGCTTGGTCTTTAACCTGGTGTTGTGAGACTTCTTACAGAATTTTTGAGCATTGATCCAGGAAGTTGACAGTAAAGAAAAGGTGCTCACTGTTGACCTCGAAGGAAGTTACCCATGAATATCTACTAGTTTATGTGGCATGATTTTCCTTTATTCCAGTGACATTTTAAGTCTGGTGACAAGTGGAGGACATGTCTTGGCACGCAGCAGTAATAATAACAGCAAGTAAGTAGCCAATTGTATCCACATAGAGCAAATCAGGAAATTAAAAACACCAAATCTTTTCATTGTTAATTTTAAGTGATCCTGATTGAATTAAGATAAAAGCTGAAACAAAGTTAAACAAACTTTCAAGAAAAGGACAAATAGATATATTTTTAATTCTGCCTTTTTTATCATTATGGATACATTTGATATTCAACAAATATAAAAAGTAGCTAACCAGGGCAAATGGGAGTGTTAGCAGTCATTAGGAATGGGCAAAAATGCTGGCCTCACCAGCAGCGCCCTCTTCCCATTGGAAGAATTAAAAAAAATCAGAGTTTAGTAGGCTATTAAAACGCAGTTACACCTCATTCAACAAGGTGTAATGGTTAGAAAGGTTTGTACAGGAGGAATAACGCACTGAAATGGAATTTCTCATCAACTCATGATTACGGGGAAGATTGCAGTCTATAGAAGTGCGCCTTCTAGAGGAGCGTGAACTTCTGCATTTTCGTGTATCCTGAGCAAATGTGGACTCCCAAAAATGTTGTCAGCTTCATTTAAAGCAATGGTGGTGAATCTTTCGCTTTCATTACCACAGCAAAATCTGCGCCATTGACTTGCTGATACAAATAGATTATTAATTGAATGTGAATCCCTGAAGCCAAGCTGAGTTTAAAGTGATTAGTCCACCACTTATTCTGCACAGGAGACACGATGTGGTAATGTGCAGCCACCATTTGTGTCTCTGCAAAAGTGCAGAAGGGATTTGTATTGATATCCCAGCACTGGAGGTTGGCTGCACAGGGGCCCTGACCTGTTCCTGAACCTGTTCAGCAAAGACCACCAAGCAAGTTCTAAGTTTGCCATTTGACAGATGGGATTTATTAATGACTTTTTGTGTTTAAGAACATAAGAAATAGGAGCAGGAGTAGGCCATCTAGCCCCTTGAACCCGCCCAGTCATTCAGTAAGATCATGGCTGATCTGCTAGTGGTTCAGTTCCACTTACCCACCTGCTCCCCATAACCCTTAATTCCCTTATTGATCAGAAGTCTATCTATCTGTGACTTAAACACATTTAATGAGGTAGCGTCCACTGCTTCAATGGGCAGAGAATTCCAACGATTCACTACCCTCTAAGAGAAGAAGTTTCTCCTCAACTTTGTTCTAAACTGACTCCCCCTTATTTTGAGGCTGTGCCCTCTAGTTCTTGTTTCCTTTGCAAGCAGAAATAATCTCTCTGCCTCTACCCTGTCTACCCCTTCATTATCTTACATGTCTCTATAAGATCCCCCCTCAGCCTTCTAAACTCCAATGAGTGCAGACCGAATCTATTCAATCTCTCCTCATAAGCTAACCCCCCCACCTCCAGTATCAACCTAGTGAACCTTCTCTGCACTCCCTCCAAGGCCAATATATCCTTTCACAAATAAGTGGACCAAAATTGCACACGGTACTCTAGTTGTGGCCCCATCAGTACCTTGTACAATTGCAGCAAGACCTCCCTGCTTTTATACCCCATCCCCTTCGTGATAAAAGCCAACATTCCATTTGCCTTCTTGATCACCTGCTGCACCTCAAACTGAGTTTTTGCGATTCATGCACAAGGCTAACGTTCCCGAGTCTGGATGACAGCACTTCAAAGAGATCTGGCAACATCTGCAGCTTCTGAAATCAACCAAAGGTAATGCCTACTGTAGAATGAAGTGCTGCTGTGATTTCAGCTTCCAGGTGTTCAGGGGTGTGGATCTTAATGAGACCTGGCCACTTCAAATGTTTTACAGGACCCAGACAATAATAAGGATTTTAAGCAGAAAGATGCCTGAATGTAGATAATGATCTATTACTGGAACACCTTTGTATTTAATTTCTTATCATCTCAAGAATTGATCATTATTTTCATCCCATGATTTTAAAGTGATCTCCAGGATAACAAGGAGAAGTCCAGCCACGAAAGCACCATCGTGAGATCAATCATGATGATACTGAAAGCAGAGCAGATTCGATGGGCCATACAGTATATTCCTACTTCTGTTTCTTATGTCCCATTCTTTAAAAGAAAATCCAATTAATCCCACTTCCTTTATTTTCCCTACACCTTGCATTTTTTCCTTTTCAAGCATTCAACCAATACCATTTTAAAAGTAACTACCAAATCTCTTCTGCCAATCTTTCAGGTTGTGCATTCCAGATCATAACAATTTGCTGTGCAAAAAAAGTTTTCATTTCCTCCATACCTCCCCTATCACCTCCCTCGGTCAAATCTGAGGTCAAATCACCTCCCCAGCCCAAGGCTTCCTCCCTAATCACATGGCCTTTGAGGAACCCCTGGGCACAGTTGGAGGCAGTACTTACCTCCTTGCCCCCCTCAGAAGACACTGTGTCTGGTCCCTGCTTGTGAGGACCATGAGAGATTGGTGCCTGGGGAACTCCAGTGGGTGGGTGGGTTGGTAGGAGGCTACCAGGAGGTCAGAGTATTAGGCCTCAAACCCAGTAATTACATTTAGGTCATTTAAATTAGTTCTGATCAGATCCTCACTCTGGGTTATAGGCTGATCTCATCAGACACAGTGGGCCTGGAGACTCACAACAGACTTGATGCACAGCAACAATCCTGATTTGGCCCTCTTGCACAATTCAGCAGGCCATTGGGAATTACAGCAGGGACTAATGGCCCTGGGAAACCCCCAGTCCCCCAGTTTAGTGACAATACCACTATGCTTCTGCCTATGGTACACCTGTAAACTTTTTGGATAAGCAAGGGTTCAATCTTTAATACACATGTTCCTTTATTTCTGCAATTAGACTGCAGCTCCGTTATTGTGATTGGCTTTGAAAATTCCCAACACTTTGCCAATACAACAGAGAAGGCCAAGGGAAAGTTAGTAGATTGTGAAGTGTTTTGATAGGGTAGATAGAGTGAAACTGTTTCCACTGGATTGTTAACCAGAAGGCATAGGGTGAATACAATTGGCCAAGGAGCCCATGCTGGTGGTGGGAGAGGCATAGGTGAGATGAGAACTTTCTTTGCACAGCAAATTGTTATGATCTGGAATGCACAACCTGAAAGATTGGTGGAAGAGATTTGGTAATTACTTTTAAAATGGCATTGGTTGAATGCTTGAAAAGGAAAAATGCAAGGTGTCGGGAAAATAAGGGAAATGGGATTAATTGGATTTTCTTTTAAAGAGTGGGCACAACTCGAACGTAAAAAAAAGGAGTAGGAATATACCATATGGCCCATCGAATCTGCCCTGCTTTCAGTATAATCATGACTGATCTTCAGCTTCAAGTCCATTTTCCTGTCTGCTCCTCACACTCTTTAAGGTAGGATAAGTCTCCTCCTGTGCTCTATGAATCTACAGGTGATCAGGTCCTATGATGTAAACATATGTTTAAATGTGCCTACAATGAAAGATATTGCAATTCAGCATTTGAAGCCAAAAATAGTTTATTCTTGACTATCAGAAGGTAGTACTCAGTGAGTAATACACAACAGTCCTACATTTTTGCAGGTACCATAACTGAATAAGACTATGTAAGTAATAATTAAAACATTACAAAGTTTTTGAAGCAGCCTAATTATAGAAGAATTTAAACTCAAAAAGTGTGCTTGTCATAAGGAAGTGATACTCACATTTCTATGTTGCTTCTCAAGTACAGAATAATAAAAGTAAATCAAAGGTTAAGTACACAGATTTTTTTAAAAATGTGGTGGGGGGGATGCGATTCTCCCAAAAAAATTCTGAGTGTTGAATTCACGTAAAAATTGGAGTAAATTCCGCTGGTCTTTTCAGCGGAAGTTTCAAAATGAATTTTCCACAATCTGTGCACTGCAGAATGCCTCAGCACGAATTGCGCTGAAATTCAGTAGTCGGGGCCTATTCCCACTGGAGAGGCCAGCAGCCTAGTACTGAGTGGGCCACTGTGCATGCGTCGATCTGTCAGCACTGAGATTAGTATCTGCTCAGTGGCCCCGCACTACCGGCCTCCCAATCACTGGCCAGCCCCACGACCCCTGTATCGCTAGCCCACCAACTCTGCCACAGCCCAATTACTGGCCTCCGCGAAAATATCTGGACCAGCTTCAAGCCCCCACCCTGCTCCACCTGGATCTCCCCCCCAAAAGCCCCAATCTCATGATTTCCACCCCTCCCCTTCCCACCAGCAGCACTGACCTTCCCCCTGCTCCCGCAGTCCCAACACCCCAATGGCAGGCTGAGCCCTCTCCACCCCATGTCCCAATGCCCAACCCCGATCGCTGGCCCCCTCCTTCTGATCGTGATCTCAGTGCAGAATGGCAGCTGGACCCCCTCTCACCCTCATGGATTGCCCCAGAGACTCCTACCCCGTAAGGCCCCTGCCCATTAGTCCCTACCCCCTTGGCACTGCCCAATGCCTGGTGGACAGTGTCAAGATGTGCCTGGGCATTGGCATTTTGCCCCTTGGCTCTGCCATTGATGCCCATGTCCATGGAAATAAAAAAAAAGATTTTGAAGAAGGGCAGATGTATTCTCTCTACTATCTTGGCCAACATTTGTCACTCAGAAACATCACTAAAATGTATCTGGTCAATATCACATGGCTGTTTGTGAGTCCTTGCTTTGTGGAAATTGGTTTCCACTTTTCATACATTAAAATATTGACTATCCTTCACAGCATTTTAATTGGCTGAAAAGTGCTTTGGGATGGCCTGAAGTGATGAAAGCCAAATGTTTAAAAATACAAATTTTTAAAAATTTAGATAGTACTATTAAAAAACAAGGAACAGAAAGACAATGTGTGGATGAACAAAGAGGCCTTGAAGTTCAGAAACACATTTCCTTTAAAGTATAGGGAAATCAATCTCAAAAAAGCCAACATTTTTGATTTTAGAAATAGGGACATAGAGGAACAGTGTATTGAAATGATGATAAATTGTACAATACAAAACATTAGTTGGACTACAGTTAAATAACTCTCCTTATGTACTCTATTTATAACACGCAAGAAACAATACTTTTCACTGTGTTCCAATACATGTGAAAATAATAATTCATATCAAATAACTGGGTGTAGGATAGAATAGAATGCCTACAGTGCCGATGGAGGCTATTTGGCCATTTAAGCCTGCACCAACAACAATCTCCCCCCACCAGGCCCTATCCCCATATCCTCATGTATTTACTCTGCTAATCTCCCCGGGTGTAGTTTTGGGTGTTTCAATTAATATTCCACAAAGGATGTTAAAGTAACAGGATAGTGAGGGGAGAGAATCACAGTCAGATTTGCTTTCGGTTGAGGCTTATTTTTGCATATTTCTGCATGTCAGATTCTACAATTATCAGTCATATTTCTCCTTTCCTCTTATCTCTCCTCAGTCTTCCTATGCAAGTATATTATTGTGAACAAAGAATAATATTTCAACCTTTTTAATCTCAAATATATATAAAAAAACTAAAAGCCAAATATTCCAAAAGGTGCAAGCTATTTTCCCAATCCTTTTGTCGCCATGTCTAGTCAGTCTGATTAGATGTTGCAGAATAATATCAAAAAAAATCTGTCCAGGGAGGACTTGCAACTAACAGAGAGGCTGCCCTCTCCAGCTAAGTAATTGCTGGGCATTAGGAGGAGACAGAGTGCTTCAGGTAACATTTCTGTTTCCAGCTTGTCTCAACTTATGGACTGCTTTGTAGAGTAGTGCTCCATGATCAGATGTTATTGGACACATAGGGAAGCACTACTATTCATAGGCATTCCTCTTCTATTCTGTGTCAAAGTTCTGCTTCTTCTATTCTGATCACCTGGTATTATGACCACGTGAGGTGGAGTATGAAGGCTCTCCTATTCTTCCACTCCAGATTCGACTATTTTACATGTTTTTTTGAGAATTCAGAAAGAATATGCTTCTCCGATTCTTTAAGAGTCCCACTATTTACACTTTGAAGTTGTAAAGAATTATTCAGACAGGTTTTCTTGGGTTAAATGAAGAACAAGACATGTTTCTTGAAAATATTTTCCAAGCTAAGAAAACGAGGTGAAATGCAACCACCATTCATCTGTCACACATATTCACATGGGTTCACCCACCCACCCACCAATACAGATGGCAGAGTAGGAGAATTTGGATTTGTTTTCCAATTCATGAAAAATAAAACAAAGGAGCATGCTCTTAGCTGTTCCTTGGCTGATCTCAATTTAGTGGTTCCACATTGTGGTTGTTTTGTTTAGCTGTCTTCCTGGATTAGGCCTGTGGAGCAGAGTTCCACATATTTTTCTGAAAAGATTGCTGTTCACAGTCGGTTTCTTGTGTTGGGAAACCAGGCACAGCAATTCCCAAACAGAGTGAGAGGGAGACGCAGAAGACAACAGGATTTTCTGGCTGCGTTCACCTAGAGGCTAGACGTTCCTGCCTGAGGTCAACGGACCTTTGCATGGTCCACTCCCACCCACTACCATTCCCATGGCGGGTGGGCGGGACAGGGATATTCCACCCAATGACTGAATACAGCTTCAAACACTGTGTTCGGACAATGATGTCATATAAGTGCAGGAACAGCTGCCTTTTCACAAGCTCTGGTGCCACTCAAATTTTAGTTCTCTTTTTTGTCCTTATGCATAAACCGTAATTATGTGACCCTGTCAATTGAGTGGGCAGTTTCCTCGGTGAGGGCTCACTTTCGAACCTTGGAAATCCTGCCATGTGGTGTGTCAAATATCCTGGTTGATTTGGAGAGATGGGGCCAGTGAAGGAATATCCATGTACTGAGTCTCCCAGGAAGTGCTGTGAATGATTTCCCGGCTGAATTTGAGAACTGGCTGCCATGCATTCACAATCTCGATCTGAAGGCTGGGCACTTCAAGTTTGCTGAAGCACATTAGCACATTATGTACGGTTTCGAGGCCTGGCGTTGTCTGAAAACTCCGACCACTGGTCTCATGTTGTCTTGTCCTCGGTGTTTATTGAGAGGGCTTTGAGACGGTCAGATACGATGGGCCTTCACCATCTGCCAGGGCCTGGGTGTCTCTTTGCCAAGGCTTCGGGACAATGACATGGTGAAGTATCCTGGAAAATAGTTTTTTTTCCTGTTGTTGGCATCTCTCGTGTGTTTGGAGTAGGGGGTAATATGTATTGGTGCACTCCCAGCTGTGGTTGGTTAATCCTTGGGTATCTAGCCTTGCTCTGGTTGGTCATTTATATTTGGCTACATGGGTAGTAGCAGTGGTTACCTGAATCTTGTTAATGGCAGGGCCTAAGTTATGCCTCTGGGGTGCCTTGATATATGGATGGTTTGCTTTGCTCAATATAGCTGAGTGGTGTAGGTCAGGGCAGTTGGGACTGTGGTTATTCTGGCCAGGTGGGAAGTATGTCAGTTGGGGAAGTAGGTCGCCTTCCCCCGAAGGTATCCCCTTTTAGAGATGTCTGGATTTCTTTTTGACTTGAGACTTGGTTCCCCAGGGATGTAGCATTCTGTTGGATTCAGAGCCCTAGTCCGAATCTGAGTGCCTTGGTTTGATGTTGTAGTCTTTCTTCGGCTGGAAGGTGGGCTGGATGGAGTAGTAAAAGTTTAAAATTTATTTATTAGTGTCACAAGTAGACTTCCATTAGCACTGCAATTAAGTTACTGTGAAAATCTCTAGTTGCCACACATAGGTGCTTGTTCGGGTATTCTGAGGGAGAATTTAGCACGGCCAATACATCTAAACAGCATGTCTTTCAGACTATGGGAGGAAACCTGAGCACCTGAAAGAAACCCACGCAGACATGGGGAGAATGTGCAGACTCTGCACAGACAGTGACCCAAGCCAGGAATTGAACTCACATCCCTGGCACTGTGAGGCAACAGTGCTAACCACTGTTGCTGCAGGTGGGCTCATATGGGGACTTCCAGACTATTTTCTTTCTGGAGGCTTGGCTTTCCCTGGAGAGGGAGGGGCTACCGTATCCTGTTTCTTATAAGGCTACACTGCTTTGTTCCCACCATCTTTTTCTGGAAGTGTACATTGCTAGACTATGTTTTGTGTCTGTTGGCTAATCCTGGTCTTCCTCTCTCCCCGGGGGTTTCTTTCTTTATCTGGGTAATTGAGGAGCCAATTCTTGCTCTGATTTGTTATATCTAATTCCAGAGGGTTCCCTTGCCTTGTTGGGAGGAGAGTTGTATTTATCCCCAATTATAAACCTTGCCCTGTCGTGTGACCCTATCCCTCTCCATTGCAATAATGAAGGACACCAAATTGTGGTCAATATCTCCAAAGTGCTCTCCCACAAACAAATCTAACACTTGGCCCAGTTCATTACCGAGTATCAAGTCCAATGTGGCCCCACCTCTTGTTGGCTTATCCACATATTGTGTCAGGAAACTCTCCTGCACACATTGTACAAAAAGTGTCTCATCCGAACTATTCGACCTATAAAGGTTCCAATCAATATTTGGAAAGTTAAAGTCACCCATGATAACTACCCTGTGACCTTCACATCGATCCATAATCTGCTTTGCCATTTCCTCCTCCACATCTCTATTACTATTTGGGAGCCTATAGAAAACTCCTAACAACGTGACCAATCCTTTCCCATTTCTAATCTCAGTAGGCAGATGACTTTCGAAATGCCTTTCAGCAGCCGTTAAACTATCCTTGAGTAACAATGCTACTTCTCCACCTCTTTTTCCGCCTTCCCAGAATGAGCATGTTGCTGAACAGATTAGCATTTATTATTAATCCCAAGTTCCCCAATGAAGACATTTGTTCTCCTTTTGGTTTAATACAACAAATTGGCTAGCAGAGCCATTTCAGAGTGCAGTTTGGTATAAGACTGTCCTATACAGGCCAGACCTACAATCTACATATCCGGAACGGCAAAGTATCTCAAAGATTTGAGCCAGGTGCCATGTAGCAGCAGCATGAGCGGTGTTCATCATTAACAGATGGGATTTCCAGTTGTCCCACCTTATTCACCTTCATTACTTTCCATTTCCCTCCTGGTATTTGATAAGATGTTTACCAAAGTTCATTTTCCCAGCCACATCTTCTTCTTCAGTGACTAATTCCACCTTACCCTATGTGGATTCTAACTGAAATTCCATCCTTCATGTTTCAAATCCACCCAGGATTACAGGTATCTCCAAGACATACAATGTTCTTTAGACTACTGCTCTCACTGTATCCTGAGATCTACACTCAGTACCAAATGCTGCCATGTATATACACTTGACCTCCCTCCAGCAGCACCAACTCATCCTGTCCCAAAGCTGTCTTAGTCCCTAGTTTCATTTCATCCTTTATCTCATCTGATGCCACCATCAAGCCAAAAAGATATTTTGCCTATCACACAAATGAGTAACATTGTATGTGAGTTTCAGTGCCAATGTGATACTAGGCATGTAGGCTGTATGTCCCAAAGACTGACACATCAAACAGTATGTCCCAGTCTCTGTTAGCAATGTATAAGGTACAGACCTTACCCAACCAGCCCATGCTTGCAAAACTCAAAACATTAGATGTGATTCTGCGATTGGACAACATTTTGCTACATTATCCTCAATTTGCTAAGAGTTGTGCTGACAACCAATTTAAGATTGTCAGTTGGGTTCTCAGTGTGGTGCATTTGTGTGTACTGGAAACTACATATATTAGTATACAGAGCCTTGTTCTTTACAGACAGAAAAAGATATGATGCATGCTTCAGCTAAACAAGATAAGTGACAGCCATTCGCAGATTCTATTTGCCAGTCAATCTATTTGCCAGCCAATCAGCACTTTCTTCTCATATACTTTTCCTCTTATAATCAGTATTCTGCAAAGTGTCCTGATTTGAGGCAAGTCAAAAAGCTTCAACATGTCTTTTATTTTAAGTTCTGTACTACCAGATGACTATTTTGTTTTAGTGTTTAATTCCGTGTCACCTCTCTTCTAGGAATGCCTACTTTTCTCTTCTCTCTGATGGGATTTCCAGTTGTCCCACCTTATTCACCTTCATTACTTTCCATTTCCCTCCTGGTATTTGATAAGATGTTTACCAAAGTTCATTTTCCCAGCCACATCTTCTTCTTCAGTGACTAATTCCACCTTACCCTATGTGGATTCTAACTGAAATTCCATCCTTCATGTTTCAAATCCACCCAGGATTACAGGTATCTCCAAGACATACAATGTTCTTTAGACTACTGCTCTCACTGTATCCTGAGATCTACACTCAGTACCAAATGCTGCCATGTATATATACTTGACCTCCCTCCAGCAGCACCAACTCATCCTGTCCCAAAGCTGTCTTAGTCCCTAGTTTCATTTCATCCTTTATCTCATTGACACCTTCCTTCCTTTTAGCTGTTATGAAACACAATCTCCTAAAATTTATGGGTGCTTAGGCCCCTCCGAATACTTCCTTCCCTTCCCTCTGATCCCATGTCTCCTTTTAATTCCATCTCTTGTATTTATTATACTCTCCAATCTTCCCTCTGATGCCGAATGATCTGTGCTCAGCAGAGGACTCAATTTACCTTCTAATCCCTTCCGTTAAATTTAAGGATTGTTACAAAGTTGAACTCTTCTGTCACCTTCACCTCACATTCTCTTCTTTGGGCTTGAGTCCCACCCTGCTCCACCGACTGTTTCGCTGATTTCTAATACTTTTATTCATCTGGACCCCTCCCTCTGCCCTCTTGCCTGTGCTTGATCTTTTCATTACAAACTGTCAGCCTGAAGTTTGTTAGAATGTAGCCGGTGACAACTTTGTATTGGATGTTTGGCCTGCAAAAGAGCACAACTTTGTATTTGATGTAATGTAACCAATGGTAACAAGATGTAAGGGTCAGCTGACTCAGTAAACCATGAAATCAATTACAGAATGATGTAACAGTCAGCTGACCAGCTGACTCACTATAAATAAGAACCTGTGTAGAATTGTGGGGTGGCTTGAATTGGCCCAGGGTGAGGCCCCAAGTTTGGAGTAATGATGTTTCTTTATTAAACCCTTTCTTTGATTTATAAGTTGGAGTAAGTTTTGTTCTATTTTTATTGTCTGCATTTGAAGAGTTACTTTTGATGAGACATTGATAGCAGAGGAAAACCCTTCGTAGCTTGGTGTTTGTTTTTTAAGAAGTGCTACAACCATGGCAGAAGGTAGAAGTAAATTGGTGGGGTTGGATTGCCCCTCCTTCTTTGCAGATGCCAAACCATATCGGCAATGGAAAACAGGAGTGGAAATGTGGATCCTTGTTACCTCAGTACTGAGAAAAAAGCAAGGCACGGCATTAGCTTTGTTGATTCCATTTAGGAGCAAGATAAGAAGGAAAGTATTTTCTAATTGGACAGTAGATGCCCTAAATAGAGAAGAAGGGCTACAGCTCCTGATACAATACTTCGATAAGTTTTACCAAAAAGATGTGTTCTTGGAGAATCATGAAGGATGGCTGATGTTTGAGAGGAGTAGGAGACAAGAGGTTCAGTCCATGGAAGAGTATATCATGGATTTTGATAGGGGCCGTAACAAGCTAATGAAATTTAGTTTGGAGATTCCAGATGTGGTATTGGCCTTTAAGTTGTTGGACTGTGCATGTCTGTCACACATAGATACTCTTTTGGTAATGACTGGAATACAATTAAGGGGAACAGAATCAAATGCCAGCATCATTAAAGAAGTTTTTTGGGAAACAATCCTTGCCTGCCACCTTGTTCAATGCAGACTGGAATGCCATAGCAGCCAGAATGGAGGAGTCAGTGGTGGCTCAGCCGTGTGCCAGGCTAAATGGTACATGAAGACCCTTAAACAGAGACAGTTACGTTAATTACAGACTTAGTGTTGAAAACAGTTATAACTGATTTGAAAATGGGGAAAGAAAATGCACATGGGAAATTGATAAAAGATGTTTAAATTGAAGGTATGCTGGAGGGATTGTGAATCGCTGTTTCCAATACGGTTCCCCATACCACTTCATTGTAAACTGTCCGAAAAGAAGAAATCAGATCTTTGAAATCACGTGACACGGAATACATGGAAACTGATAGTGAAGAGGATAAGGACCAGGATTGCATTGTTTTGGTGTCAGAAAATTTAAGCCCCATAATGAGCATCCTGATAATAGACTCTCAACTGTGCTGTTTTAGATAGTGGATGTATGTCCACTGTCTGCGGCCAAGATTGGCTAAATTGTTATTTAGGGTGTCTTGATCATAAAGACTGAAAGGAAGTAAAAGAACAAGATAGTTCCACCTGCTTTAGGTTTGGAGATGACAACACACTAATGTGCTCCAAAAGGGTGATACTTTCCTGTGGGATTGTGAGAATCAGTTTATTTATAAGTACAGATGTAGTTTCCAGTGATATACCTTTGTTGTTAAGCAGTTCTGTGATAAAGAAAGCTCAGATGACCATCGATTTAAAACAGGATAAAGCTATGCTATTTGGGAAAACTGTGGACCTACATTTTATAAGATCTGGCTGTCATTATCTTCCTTTAGGCTAACTGAAATTATCAGATCAAACGATTCAAGGAGGGAAAAGGGGGGGGCGTAGCTCTGCTGATTAAGGATAGCATCACGGTGGTAGCAAGGGATGATATTGGAGCCAAGGAGCAGAGGGTGGAATCGTTGTGGGTGGAGATTAGGAACAGCAAAGGGAGGAAGACGCTGGTGGGTGTCGTCTATAGGCCCCCGAATAATGATCTGGAGGTGGGGCGGGCTGTTAACGCGCAAATAAGTGCGGCGTGCAGGAATGGGACGGCCGTAGTTATGGGGGATTTCAATCTGCATATTGATTGGTCGACCCATGTTGGACGCGGGGGGCTCGAGGAAGAGTTCTTGGAATGCTGCCGGGATAGTTTCCTTGAACAGTGTGTGTTGGAGCCGACGAGGGAGCGAGCTATCTTGGATCTGGTGCTATGTAATGAGGCGGGTAGAATTAGGGACCTTGTGGTGAAGGATCCTCTTGGGGAGAGTGATCATTGTATGGTGGAGTTTCTGGTGCAGATGGAGGAGGAGAAAGTGGGTTCCTGGACACGCGTCCTCTGTTTGAATAGAGGGGAGTACGGTAGGATGAGAGAAGAATTGGCGAATGTGGACTGGGGGAGCGCGTTGGAGGGAGGGTCTGTTGAGGAGCAGTGGAGGATCTTTAAGGAGATCTTTCTTGGTGCTCAGCGGAAATTTATTCCGATGGTCAAAAAGGATAGTAGGAAGAGAGGTAATAAGCCGTGGATAACGAAGGAGGTGAAGGAAAGTGTTAAATTAAAAGCGGAGGAATTTAGAGTAGCTAAGAGTAGTGGGCGAGAAGAGGATTGGGAGAGGTTTAAATGTCAACAAAGATTGACAAAGAAGTTGATAAAGAAGGGTAGGAGAAACTATGAAGCTGGGCTAGCGCTTAATATAAAAAAGGATAGCAAGAGTTTTTATAAATATATAAAAAGGAAGAGGCTGGCTAGGGTGAATGTTGGTCCTTTAGAGGATGAGAAAGGGGACCTAGTGGTAGGGGATGAGGATATGGCTAAGGTATTGAATAACTTTTTTGTTTCTGTCTTCACGGAGGAGGACGTGAATAATTTGCCGGGAGTTAGCGATGGAAAGGTGGAAGGACTGGAGGGTCTTAATGACATTACTGTTACTAGAGAGGCGGTGCTCGACAGACTGGAGGGGCTGATTGTGGACAAGTCCCCAGGACCGGATGGAATGCATCCGAGGGTTCTGAAAGAAATGGCGGAGGTGATAGTGGATGCCTTGGTGGTTATTTTCCAGACGTCGCTGGATTCCGGGGAAGTGCCGGATGATTGGAAAACGGCTAATGTTACGCCGTTGTTTAAGAAGGGTGCCAGGCAAAAGGCGGGGAATTATAGGCCGGTTAGTTTAATGTCTGTGGTAGGTAAAATGTTAGAATCTGTCATTAAGGAGGAAATTGCGAGGCATCTTGAAGGGAATTGCTTGATAGAGCAGACGCAGCACGGTTTCATTAAAGGGAAGTCGTGTCTGACAAATTTACTGGAGTTCTATGAGGATGTGTCTAGGGCGGTGGATAGAGGAGAGCCGGTGGATGTGGTCTTTCTAGATTTTCAGAAGGTGTTTGACAAAGTACCTCACAAGAGGTTATTGCGGAAGGTCGAGGGACATGGAGTTGGGGGTAGGGTGTTAGCGTGGATAGAGGATTGGTTGTCAAATAGGAGGCAGAGAGTGGGGGTCAACGGGTGCTATTCGGATTGGCGGATGGTGACTAGTGGAGTGCCCCAGGGGTCGGTGCTGGGGCCTCAGCTTTTTACCATTTATATAGATGATCTGGAGGAGGGAACCGAGTGTAGGGTGTCGAAATTTGCTGATGACACCAAGATTGGGGGAACGGCAAATTGTGCGGAGGGTGTGGAGAGTCTGCAGAAGGATCTAGATAGGCTGGGCGAATGGGCCAGGAAATGGCAAATGGAATTTAATGTTGGCAAGTGTGAGGTGGTCCACTTTGGTAGGAAGAATGGTAGGAAGGACTATTACTTACGGGACGAAAAACTGCAGCAGGCGACGGTGCAGAGGGTCCTCGGGGTCCTTGTGCATGAGTCGCAAAAACCCAGCTTGCAGGTGCAGCAGGTGGTCAGGAAGGCGAATGGGATGCTGGCCTTCATAGCGAGGGGGATTGAATATAAAAGTAGGGAGGTCTTGCTGCAGCTGTATAGGGCATTGGTGAGGCCGCAGCTGGAGTACTGTGTGCAGTTTTGGGCGCCACACCTGCGCAAAGATATTTTGGCCCTGGAGGGAGTGCAGAGGAGGTTTACTAGGCTGATACTGGAGTTGAGGGGGTTGAGCTATGAGGAGAGGCTGAATAAACTAGGCTTGTACTCGTTAGAGTTTAGAAGAATGAGGGGAGATCTCATTGAGACGTATAAGATGATGAATGGGATGGATAGGATAGAGGTGGAGAGACTCTTCCTGCTCAAAAAAGACAGTAGGACTAGGGGGCACAGCCTCAAGATAAAAGGGGGGTGGTTTAGAACGGAGTTGAGGAGGAACTTCTTCACTCAAAGGGTGGTGAATCTCTGGAATTCTCTGCCCGTTGAAGTGGTGGAGGCTGCCTCGCTAAATATTTTTAAGACGCGGGTTGATGGGTTTTTGATAGGAGAGGGGATTAAGGGTTATGGGGAGAAAGCGGGAAAGTGGAACTGAGCAGCGACAGATCAGCCATGATCTTATTGAATGGCGGGGCAGGCTTGAAGGGCTAGATGGCCTACTCCTGCTCCTATTTCTTATGTTCTTATGTTCTTATGATGCAATAGTGTCGCTAACAGACAACAGCATGATGGCCAAAAAGAAGATTATTCTGAAACTCCATAAACAATTTGGTCGTCCAGTACCACAGTGGCTGAGAGCACTGCTGCGGGATACAGGTGTGCTGGACAAAGGATGTAATGATCTTGTAGAACAAATATCAGCGCAGTGTGAAATTTGCATAAAATATAGAAGGATACCCCTGCGTTCAGTCAAGAGTCTACCATTAGCACGAGATTTCAATGATGTAGTGACAATGGACCTAAGGATATGGGACAAGGACAAAAGTGTCTATTTATTGCACTTTGTGGACATGGCCACCCAGTTTAGTATAGGCACAGTGACTTGCAGCAAAAATAAAAAGACCATTATAGATAAAATTATGACCCACCGGATCAGAACAGGATTGGGGGCACCATCTAAATTTTTAGTGGACAATGGGGGCAAATTCACAATTGATGAGTTTCAAGATATGTGCAAAAATTTAAGTATTGTAATAATGCACTGTAGCAGAGAGCCCATTCAGCAATGGCCCCTGTGAAAGGAATCACGCAGTTATAGATGATATATTGCATTAAATTTTGGCGGATCAACTGGGCTGTAAATTGCAGGTTGCATTAGCATGGGCAGTGCATGCAAAAAATTTGTTACAAATGGTGGGGGGCTATAGTCCATACCAATTGGTATACAGGAGGAATCCAAAGTTGCTGTGAGTATTAACAGATGCTCCCCGGCACTAAAAGGGACAAGCGTTAGCTCCATGTTTTCTGTACACTTAAACACTGTGCATGCAGGGAGAAAGGCCTTCAATAAGCTGAGGTTTCAAAGCAGATAAAAAGGGCCTTAAGACATTGCAAAAGACTAACAGGAGTATGTTTTGAAAAAAGGGATAGGATTTACTATAAAAGAGAGGGTAAAAAAAGAGTGGAAAGGGCCTGGGAAAGTGATAGGAACAGGCGGCAGGTAGTTATAGTACAATGCGGTGACCAGACAGTGCAAGCCCACTCTTCGAGAGACGTGGGGCTTGGGTATGAATTTGGAACATCTGAGCAAGATGCAGAAGTGCTGGAAGCACCTTGTACCTCACATGCACATACCCTGAGTTATTATGAGGATCAGTCAACAA
Source organism: Carcharhinus amblyrhynchos (assembly GCF_965287045.1). Lineage (NCBI taxonomy): Eukaryota > Metazoa > Chordata > Chondrichthyes > Carcharhiniformes > Carcharhinidae > Carcharhinus > Carcharhinus amblyrhynchos. Next base: position 12,900,340 of record NC_137334.1, on the reverse strand, counting down.
TAGATGATAGGGAATCTGATGATCAACAAAGAACCAATGAAGCAGGGGATGAAGCTGCTACTGCAAAGGTTCAGTTACCCAAAGTAGGCACAGTGGTATCATACATACCTGAAGGGTCAAGCGAGCAGAGGGACACCACTACGATTGGGAAAGCAGAAAAGGCTTCAGGAAAATACAAAAGCTCAACATTCAAGAGCGAGGGCAAGAAGCCAAAGCTACAGATTGGGAAAATGGGGTGGATGGGAACAAAAACAGCAAGATCTAAGTCTTGAGGAAGAGACAGTAAGCATTTGTGAACCTAGGAAACAGTCACAAATCTTTGACCGAAGGTGTGTCAGCAGAGAACAGCAGTCTGAGAGTAGCAGCCCTGACAGAAATAGACACGGCAGTAGAGGCCAGAGTTTAGTGAAGAAGGCTAGGAATCAAACCAATGATAAGAATAGGAGCAGAAGCCCCCATGATAAGGAAGTATTGATAGCTGCAAACAAAATGGAGCTCGCGGAAGTAAGAGAGGCCAAACGAAGAGATCAGGGCAGTTGGAAGGAGTTTGGGGTGTATGCCGAGGTACCAGATGAAGGGCAGCCTGCTTTGTCCCATAGGTGGGTTTCCACAGAGAAAGTTTTGCAAGATGGGACATGTAAAGCTAAAGCCAGATTATTAGCCCATGGGCATGAGGGACATTTGGATGGGAGAGGCATGAGTGATGATTTACCCACAGCAGGGAAAGTGACACTAATTTTTTTTTTGCTGTTCTAGCATCTAATAATTGGATGTGTAAATTGATATTAAAGCAGCTTTCCTGCCGGGCAAAAATTTTTTTAAAGTTTTTTTGAGGCCACCCTAAGAAGCAGGTAGTACAGAGACATTTGTGGAAATTGAACCAATGTGTGTATGGGTCAGGTGATGCATCAAGGGTTTGGTGTTTCTTTGTACAATCTGTATTGCCAAAGACTGGCTGTATCTAGTTAAAAGCAGATCCATCAATGTTTTTCTGGAAGGCTAAAAGAAAATTAGCTGGAATTTTTGTGATGCATGTGGATGATTTCCTATGGTGTGGCACAGAAGAATTTGAAAAAAAGGTAATTGAGAAGCTGAAAACAGAATTTAAAGTAAGGAATCAAGCAGCTAGTGCTTTTCAATATCTGACAAAGTACATTTGGTATAACAGTGAGTCAAGAGGGATACCTAAACAGTATTGATCCTGTTCCCATTACCAGAGAAAGGTCAGTGGAAAAAAGGAACTGGCCAACAACAAAGAACCAGAATTTTTGAGGAGCATGATAGGACACCTAAATTGAATATACTTTCAGACAAGACCAGATGGGAACTATAATGTCCTAGGGCTCAGTAATATGTTGCGGCGAAACACAGTCAGAGAGATCTTGCAGGCTAATAAAACATTAAAAAAGCTAAATTAAAGGAATGTGTGATTAAATTCCCAGTTCTAGGAGAACTGAAAGATATGAAATTGGTTGTGTTTAGTGATGCTTCACGTGACAATCTGGATATTCAAGCGGTGCTGGATTCATAATATTCCTGGTAAGGAAAGAAAATGTTGCCACTTGGCCTGGGAAGCAAAGAAAATAAATATGGTAGTCAAAAGCACATTGGCAGCTGAAACTCTAGTGATAGCGGAGATGTTGGATATGGGGATATATTTGTCTAACACATTAACAGAATTATTTTTTATGGGCATATCAGGTAGGAAAGTACCAATTGAGTGTTACGGGGACAGTGTTCACTCAACAAAAAGTGTAACAGAAGAACGACTAAGAATTGATTTGGCCAGCGTTAAACAAATGCTAGAAACATGGAAGTTTCCAAACTTAACTGGGTTGTTGCAAATCTACAGGTATCCAATTGTTTTACAGAAAGGGTTACTGGAAAGTTATTAAGAACACTGGAGGATGGTTGTCGTAAATTATTTTGAAAAAATATTAAAAACAAAAGGAATCTGTTAGAATGTAAATGGTGACAAGTTTGTATTGGATGTAATGTGACCAGTGGTAAGAAGATGTAAGGGTCAGCTGACCTAATAAACAATGGAACCAATTAGAGAATGATGTAATAGTCAGCTGACTCATTATAAATAAGAACCTGTTTGGAATTGTAGGGAGCTTGGATTGGCCCAGGGCGAGGCCCCAAGTTTGAAGTAAGGATGTTTCTTTATTAAACCTTTTTTTGATTTGTAAGTTGGAGTTAGTTTTGTTCTATTTTTATTGTTCGCATTTGAAGAGTTACTTCTGATGAAACAAAGTTGGCCATCTTAATTTCTCTGCTGCCCTGACCCACTCTAACCTGTCTCCCTCTGAACCTGCTGCACAGTTCCAAAGAAAAGTTATATTGTACTTGATACATCAACTCTGTTTCTCTCTCTACAGATGTTGCCAGACCTGCTGAGTCTTTCTCAGTACTTCTGTCTCCACCTTCCACAGTATTCTGTTTTTATTTTGATTTCTTAAGAATAATTTGTTTTCTGATTCTGTGCATGAACTTTGGTCAAGCCATTATTTCTTGTCAGAACACTTCCAAACTCTTAGCAGTGCCTTATTTTTCTGTGTGTCTTTTCCATGCTATGCTTGATCTTGTTTCAGCCTCATCTCAAAAACCCTTCGCTTAAATCTGTAAGTAGTATTGTTTGAAAATGCTTTCTCTAGCCCATATTAAAACATACTGGTGAAAAATTAGGTTCATTAACATGTGCACATTTTGGAGTGAATAAGTCTGCTGCCATGTTAGTGAAGATATGAGCATGCGCACAGTGAAAAAGGCAAATTGTGCGGAGGGTGTGGAGAGTCTGCAGAAGGATCTAGATAGGCTGGGCGAATGGGCCAGGAAATGGCAAATGGAATTTAATGTTGGCAAGTGTGAGGTGGTCCACTTTGGTAGGAAGAATGGTAGGAAGGACTATTACTTACGTGGCGAAAAACTGCAGCAGGCGACGGTGCAGAGGGACCTCGGGGTCCTTGTGCATGAGTCGCAAAAACCCAGCTTGCAGGTGCAGCAGGTGGTCAGGAAGGCGAATGGGATGCTGGCCTTCATAGCGAGGGGGATTGAATATAAAAGTAGGGAGGTCTTGCTGCAGCTGTATAGGGCATTGGTGAGGCCGCAGCTGGAGTACTGTGTGCAGTTTTGGGCGCCGCACCTGTGCAAGGATATTTTGGCCCTGGAGGGAGTGCAGAGGAGGTTTACTAGGCTGATACTGGAGTTGAGGGGGTTGAGCTATGAGGAGAGGCTGAATAAATTAGGCTTGTACTCGCTAGAGTTTAGAAGAATGAGGGGAGATCTCATTGAGACGTATAAGATGATGAATGGGATGGATAGGATAGAGGTGGAGAGACTCTTCCCGCTCAAAAAAGACAGTAGGACTAGGGGGCACAGCCTCAAGATAAAGGGGAGGCGGTTTAGAACGGAGTTGAGGAGGAACTTCTTCACTCAAAGGGTGGTGAATCTCTGGAATTCTCTGCCCGTTGAAATGGTGGAGGCTGCCTCGCTAAATATTTTTAAGACGCGGGTTGATGGGTTTTTGATAAGAGAGGGGATTAAGGGTTATGGGGAGAGGGCGGGAAAGTGGAACTGAGCCACAACAGATCAGCCATGATCTTATTGAATGGCGGGGCAGGCTCGAAGGGCTAGATGGCCTACTTCTGCTCCTATTTCTTATGTTCTTATGTTCTTATGAATGGTCTACAGCACGCAGAACGGACAGATCATGAAGTCAATTGGTGTGCAATGCTAATAATTTGGAGCCATATTCAGCAGCAAGCTGAAACCCCAACCAATACTAGTTAAAGAGATTATCAACTATTTGCTGAGTTGCTGGTTGATTTTGATTTTCTATTGTTTCTATTCTACAAGATTTGGTGATTTCTATAGCCATTTCAAATTGCAAACTTCAATAGTGGAGGTTGGGGGGGGAGCACAGATATGGCAGCACTTTTTGCTCACTTCAAGGCTTCTGCACAAATCCGGTGCTTGCAGACAAGATGCACAAGTACAGTGAATCTCAAAGTGTGTTCCACAGACCACTAATGGTCTGTAAGAGTGCACCAGGTGGTTTGTGAGCTGATCCAAAACTCAAATCACTGATGCAAAATGCCATGGCTGAGGTGACTTAAGATACAGGCCAGAACCTTCCTCCTCACCACTTGTGATCTTACACAACCAGGGAAGTTCCTTCACTGTGAACAAAATCACTGCACTAGTAAGCATTCCTCATGCAATACTACATGTCCCCGAGAATGAACAAAGGTCATGCAGAGTAGAACATTCTGATAGAAGAGGGAGGATGGGTTGGTATTAGAAGGGCCCACAGGGTTTGTTCAAGGGTGTTTAGGGAATTAATATCCTACTTGAACTTCAGTGATGTATGGAGGGTAATATATCTACATCAGTAAGGATGTTCCCAGAGAACTCTACCATTTGTAACTATAAACTGCAACTTCAGAGCAGGGCAAGTGTTGCCTTGCCAGTGATCTTGAAACTTATGACTACAATGAACTTTTATGTTTCTGGCTCTTCCTGGTCTGATGCTTTTTTTTCCCAAAAATATACTTCATTCATAAGATTTGGAAAAGTACAATGCAAAACATTTCAACTTGAAAATGACAGAAAGTGATGAAATTCGATTTGTCTCCATGCAGTGTATTCCACTTCTAGCTGTCCCTTTCCAATTGTATTTGTTTTAATGTTTACATTTCATGTCAAGCATATAACCTGAGGGTGAAATGTTTCAAATTGAAAAACTACAGAAAATGCAATAGAATTCAACTTTCCTTCATTTAAATCTACAACTCAGCAATTCACCAAGGGTCCTTCAACAGTACCTTCCAAACCCATGACCTATATCAGAGGCAAGGTGGAGCCGGGGAACTGGAACGTCAGCTAGTAATGTTATATTTTAGCTCCCACCTTCCTCGATGGTGCCAGGGGCCATTAACTGCATTCATATTGCTTTGTAGGTGCCAAATGTCAACTCTGCTGGGTATTTTTTCATTTATTCATTCTATGAATGTGGGTGTCTCTGGCTGAGCCAGCATTTATTGCCCATTCCTAACTGACCTCCATTTCAGAGGGCATTTAAGAGTCAACCACATTGATGTAGATTTGGAATCACTTGTACGCCAGACCAGGTAAGGACAGCAGATTTCCTTCTCTAAAGAAAATTAGTGAACCAGATGGATTTTTCTGACAATCAACAAAGATTTCAAGATCAACAAAGAGGCTGGCTAGAGTAAATGTTGGACCCTTGGAGGATGAGAGGGGGGGATTTAGCGGTGGGCGATGAGGAAGTGGCTGAGGCTTTAAGTTTTTTGCCTTGGTCTTCACGGAGGAGGACACGAATACTTGGCCGGATATCGAAGATAGAAGAATGGTAGGAGTTGAGGGCCTGAATGCGATTACTATCACTAGAGAGGTAGTGCTTGATAGACTAATGGGACTGAAGGTGGACAAGTCCCCAGGACCGGATGGAATGCACCCGGATGGAAGGGTTCTGAAAGAAACGGCAGAGGTGATAGTGGATGCCTTAGTAATTATTTATCAAAATTCACTGAATTCCAGGGAAGTGCCGGAAGATTGGAAAATGGCTAATGTTATGCCGCTGTTTAAAAAAGGTAGCAGATAAAAGGCAGGGAATTATAGGCCGGTTAGTTTAACGTCTGTAGTGGAAAAATGCTAGAATCCGTCATCAAAGAAGAAATAGTGAGGCACCTAGAAAAGAATGGTTTGATAGAGCAGACACTGCACGGATTCGTTAAGGGGAAATTGTGTTTGATGAATTTATTGGATTTCTATGAGGATGTGACTAGTGCGATAGACAGAGGGGAACCGGTAGATGTGGTGTTTTCAGATTTCCAAAAGGTGTTTGATAAAGTGCCTCACAAAAGGTTGCTACAGAAGGTTAGGGTGCACGGAGTTGGGGGTAAAGTATTAACGTGGATAGAGGATTGGCTGTCTAATAGGAAGCAGAGAGTTGATATCAATGAGTGCTATTCTGGTTGGCGGTTGGTGACTAATGGAGTGCCGCAGGGATCGGTACTGGGGCCTCAACTGTTTACCATTTATATAGATGATCTGGAGGAGGGGGCTGAGTGTAGGGTAATGAAATTTGCTGATGACACGAAGATGAGTGGAAAAACAAATTGTGTGGAAGGTGTGGAAAGTCTGCAGAGAGATCTGGATAGGCTGAGCGAGTGGGCGAGGACCTGGCAGATGGAGTATAATGTTAGCAAGTGTCAGATTATCCACTTTGGCAGAAATAATAGTAGGAGGGATTATTATTTAAAAGGCGAAAAGCTGCAGCATGCTACAGTGCAGAGGGACCTGGGGGTCCTTGTGCACGAGTCGCAAAAACCCAGTCTGTAGGTGATCAAGAAGGCAAATGGAATGTTGGCCTTTATAGCGAGGGGAATAGAATATAAAAGTAGGGAGGTCTTGCTGCAACTGTACAGGGTACTGGTGAGACCGCAGCTGGAGTACTGTGTGCAGTTTTGGTCGCCGTATTGCGGAAGTATATATTGCCCTTGGAGGGAGTGCAGAGGAGGTTCACTAGGCTGATACCAGAGATGAGGGGGTTGGCCTATGAAGGGAGACTAAATAGACTGGGCCTGTACTCGTTGGAGTTTAGAAGGATGAGGGTGGATCTTATAGAGATATACAAGATAATGAAGGGGATGGGTAGGGTAGAGGTAGAGATATTCTTCCCGCTTAGAAAGGATAGCAGGACTAGAGGACACAGCCTCAAGATAAGGAGGGACAGCTTAGATCAGAGTTGAGGAGGAACTTCTTCACTCAAAGGGTGGTGAATCTCTGGAATTCTCTGCCCGTTGAAGTGGTGGAGGCTACCTCGCTAAACATATTTACGTCACAGGTAGATAGGTTTCTGATAGACAGGGGAATTAAGGGTTATGGGGAGAAAGCGGCAAAGTGGAACTGATCCACTTCAGATCAGCCATGATCTTGTTGAATGGTGGGGCAGGCTCGAAGGGCTAGATGGCCTACTCCTGCTCCTATTTCTTATGTTCTTATTTCATGGTCATCAGTGGATTCTGAGTTCTAGATTTTTTGATTGAATTCAAATACAACCATCTACCATGGCAGGATTTGAATCTAGTCACCAGAACATTAGCTGAGTTTCTGGATTAATAATCTATCGATGATACCACTAAGCCATCGCTCCTCACCAGTGGAACTTACAGAACTAAAGGGGATTCCATTTGCTTAACGTCTGGTGACTGGCTCGAGACTTCACTGTGCAACCCACCTGCATTTATGCAGCATAACATAAGGGCAAGACGTAAGAACTAGGAGCAGGAATTGGCTATTGAGCCCATCAAGCTTTCTCTGGCTGATCTGACTCCATTTTCCTCTCCACCTTCCTGCCAACTCTGCATAACACTTCACCCCACTACTAGTTAAAAACCTATCTCCTCCTTAAGTTTATTTGGTGTTCCAGTGTCCACTGCATTCTGGGGCAGCGAATTTCACAGATTCACAGCCATTTGAGTGAAGTAATTCCTCCTCATTTCTACTTTAAATCTGCCATTCCTTGGCCTAAAACTATGACCTCTTGTTCTACAATGTGCAACATTTGCTCCACATCTATCCTGTCAATTCCCTTTAGCATTTTATATACTTTAATTAGACCTCTTCTCATTCTTCTAAATTCCACTGAGTACAGGCCTAAACTGCTCAAACTCTCTTCATAAGACAACCCTTCATCGCTGGAATCAATCTGGTGGATCTTCTCTGAACCACCTCTAAGGTGGGATGTCAGAGCTCCAGAAGAATCAGGGGGCATAGGTGGGTGTAGTGGTCATCACTAAAGAGAAAGTTTTGGGGAAACTGAAAGGTCTGAAGGTGAATAAATTACCTGGACCGGATGGACTACACCCCAGAGCTCTAAAAGAGATAACTGAGGAAATTGTGGAGGCATTAGTGGTGATCTTTTAGGAATCACTGGAGGCAGGGAGGGTTCCAGAGGACTGGAAAGCAGCTAATACAACACCACTGTTTAAGAAGGGAGGGAGGCAGCAGATGGGAAATTATAGGCTGGTTAGACTGACTTTGGTCATTGGCAAAATTTTAGAGACCATTATTAAACATGAGATCACGGAGTACTTGGAAGTGCATGATAAAATAGGACTGAGTCAGCATGGCTTCTCAGGGGGAGGTCATGTCTGAAAAATCTGTTAGAGTTCTTTGAGGAGGTAACAAAGAAGTTAGATAAAGGAGAACCAGTGGATGTGACTCATTTAGATTTCCAGAAGGCCTATGACAAGGTGCGGCATAGGAGACTGTTAAATAAGTTAAGAGCCCATGGTGTTAAGAGTATGATCCTGGCATAGACAGAGGATTGGCTGACTGGCAGAACTGACTAGCAGAGACTGATAGCCAAGTTCCGTACACGAGGACGGCCTCAACTGGATTCTTGGGTCCATGTCGCACTATTTGTAATCCCCATTACCTGCCTGGGCTCGCAAAATCTCACTAACTGTCCTGTTGGCGACAATACACATGTCTTTAACCTATGCTTAACGCTCTCTCCACTCACATTGTCTGTACCTGTAAAGACTTGATTACCTGTAAAGACTCGCATTCCAACCGTTATTTTGTAAATTGAGTTTATGTCTTTATATGCCCTGTTTGTGAATAGAACTCCCACTCACCTGATGAAGGGGCAGCGCCTGAAAGCTAGTGGCTTTTGCTATCAGATAAATCTGTTGGACTTTATCCTGGTGTTGTGAGACTTCTGAATGGCAGAGGGCAGAGAGTGGGGATTAAAAGGTCTTTTTCAGGATGGCAGCCTGTGACTAGTGGTGTGCCTCAGGGGTCAGTGCTGGGATCACAACTTTTCACAATATGCATTAACAATTTGGAGGAAGGAACTGAAGGCACTGTTGCTAAGTTTGCAGATGATACAAAGATATGTAGAGCGGCAGGTAGTATTGACAAAACAGGGAGGCTGCAGAAGGACTTGGACAGGATAGGAGAGTGAGCAAAGAAGTGGCAGATGGAATACAATGTGGAAAAGTGTGAGGTTATGCACTTTGGAAGGAGGAATGGAGGCATAGACTATTTTCTAATTGGGGAATTGCTTAGGAAATCAGAAGCAGAGAGGGACTTGGGAGTCCTTGTTCAAGATTCTCTTAAGGTTAACGTGCAGATTCAGTACTTCTGAGGCTGTATAAGGCTCTGGTTAGATCCCATTTGGAGTATTGTGAGAAGTTTTGGGCCCTTTATCTAATGAAGGATGTGCTGGCCTTGGAAAGGCAGCACAGTGACACAATGGTTAGCACTGCTGCCTCACACTGCCAGGGACCTGGGTTCAATTTCCGGCTTGAGTCATTGTCTGTGCGGAGTTTGCACATTCTCCTCCTGTCTGCGTGGGTTTCCTCCGGGTGCTCCAGTTTCCTTTCACAGTCTGAAAGATGTGTTGGTTGGGTGCATTGACCCGAACAGGCGCTGGAGTGTGGCTACTAGGGGATTTTCACAGTAACTTCTTTGCAGTGTTAATGTAAGTCTTACTTGTGACTAATAAATAAATATAACTAGAATGATCTTTGGAATGAAGAGTTTGTTATATGAGGAACAGTTGAGAACTTTGGGTCTGCACTCGTTGGAGTTTAGAAAGATGAGGGGGGATCTTATTAAAACTTACAGGATACTGCAAGGCCTGGACAGAGTGGATGCGGAGAGAATGTTTCCACCAGTAGGAGAAACTAGAACCAGAGAGCACAACCACATTCTAAAGGGATGATCCTTTGAAACTGAGATGAGGAGGAATTTCTTCAGCCAGAAATTCACACGGCACAGAGCCTCTGCCGCTGCTCTGAGGTGAGCCTCAGCAATCCTAGCCACTTACAGAAGATGTATTGCTGGACAAGCTGCTTTGCACACTGCAATCCACAGTCATGATAGAATCAAGCTGACTGTGGAATTCTTTGCCTAATATTAGATTTCAGAAAATGTGTGCCACTGAAATGTATACACCAACGTCATGCTGAGCAGAGCATATAAAAACAGCAATCATCATGGACCAAAATGTATGGATTTCATTTTTGACAAGACTTTGTAAAAACGTCTTTAAGAGAAAAATAGATAGGGTCTTGATTAATAAGGAGATCAGGAGTTATGGGGAAAAGGCAAGAGAATGGGGATGAGAAAAATACCAGCCATGATTGAATGGTGGAGCAGACTTGATGGGCTGAGTGGCCTAATTCTGCTCCTATGTCTTATGGTTTTATGGTCCTTTTTCAGACCAAAACTGGGTGCAGCACTTCAAATGTGGTCTCACCAATGCCCTATATAGTTACAACAATCATCCCTACTTTTATACTCAATTCCATTAGCAATGAATGCTAAAATTCCACTGACCTTCCTTATTACCTGCTGCACCTGTATCCTAACTTTCTTCGATTCATGCATGAGGATACCCAGATCCCTCTGCACTGAAGTGTTTTAAAGTTTGTCTCCACTTAGATGATGTTACCTTTTTATTCCTCTGACCAAAATGAATACATACTATTGAAAAAAATATTGAAAAAGAGTAAAAAAGGAGAATTTAAAAAATAAAAAATGAGGGGGTTGAGCTATGAGGAGAGGCTGAATAAACTAGGCTTGTACTCGTTAGAGTTTAGAAGAATGAGGGGAGATCTCATTGAGACGTATAAGATGATGAATGGGATGGATAGGATAGAGGTGGAGAGACTCTTCCCGCTCAGAAAAGACAGTAGGACTAGGGGGCACAGCCTCAAGATAAAGGGGGGGCAGTTTAGAACGGAGTTGAGGAGGAACTTCTTCACTCAAAGGGTGGTGAATCTCTGGAATTCTCTGCCTGTTGAAGTGGTGGAGGCTGCCTCGCTAAATATTTTTAAGACGCGGGTTGATGGGTTTTTGATAAGAGAGGGGATTAAGGGTTATGGGAAGAGGGCGGGAATGTGGAACTGAGCCATGACAGATCAGCCATGATCTTATTGAATGGCGGGGCAGGCTCGAAGGGCTAGATGGCCTACTCCTGCTCCTATTTCTTATGTTCTTATGTTCTTATATACAATGAAAGTAATGCTGTCATACAAAAAATAAGAGAGCAGAATATTAGGGTGCTGAAGTGATGCTTCCACTGTCTGGACCAGTGGAGGATTACATGTGAAGCTTCATAACTGTCAGCTGCATCGTCCACAACCTCAACATCCTGAGTCACCAGCACTTGATACCAGCTATATGATGAATAGAGGTGGAGGAGGAACACGAGAAGAAGGAACATGAAAGAAGAGGAAGAGTAAGGGAGTATGCAATTTAGACAGTCCTTTTCTGCTTATGCTGTCATGATCTCAGTGCAACAGTAACAACTGTAATCCCAATTCTGCATTCACTGACAGCCCCATAACAGGCCTTCCCTCTGCTATTGACCCATCACAATCTCCATGTGGCCACAATCCAAAAATAAAAACCACCATGAGAAGCAGCAGTCTGGGCTGACAGGCAACAGCAAGAACATTGGCAAAGTGACAAATGATGTGAGGACAAACTGGATCCTGGAAGAGGGCAGCAGGTTCGTGCTGCATAGAGCCACTGCCGCTGCTCTGAGGTGATGCTCAGTAATCCTAACCATTTATGGAGGATGTATTGCTGGACAAGCTGCTTTGCACACTATAATCCACAGCCATGATAGAATGAAGCTGACTGCACGTGACAGAAGTCTGAGCTTCCACTGCCACATTCCGGCTGCCGATGTGCTGCAATGGAAGCTGGAACAATCACATCAAACTCCACATGATGGTTGGATCCACAAGTATGCAGCCAGAGTTGGCCACTACTTCCATGGGCAGGATGGGCTCTAAGTCCTGTTCAAAGTTCTGTGCCAAGTTAATTGCTTCTTGACATTGAGTGCAGCCTTTTTTTTAACTGGCTTTCCTGTGCTATTGAAAGTTTTGGATTAATTCAACATCATCCTCAAATTATTTCTAAATCACCTGTCATGAAGACATTATAACTTGTGTAAGTAACCATCATTACAATATACTGTAATACTTTATTGAGAGAAATCAGATTCTATTAGGGTGTAGCTTGGTGGCTCAGTTTGTAAATGTGCCAAACCTGGCCACATAGATAAGGAGGTCCCTGAGTTTGAAAATAAGTTTATGTTGACCTCAAACTGGAAAGTAGTGAATAAGCTACAATATGTTTTAGTAATGCCTCCGGAGTAAAAAAGGAGAACTTTAACACAGGATTCCAAAAACTAATATTAATTTGGTACAGGCTGCTGAAAATTGTGCATGTTTAGATAGTACCGTTTTCCACTCTGATGCTATTATATCAGATTTTTAAAAATTTTGTTCATGGGGTGTGGACATTCCTTGCTGGGCCAGCATTAATTATCCATCCCTGAGGGCAATTAAGAGTCAACCGTGTTGCTGTAGGTCTGGAGTCACATGTAGGCCAGACCAGGTAAGGATGACAGATTTTCTTTCCCTAAAGGACATTAATGAACCAGATGGATTTTTACCACAAGCGGCAATGGTTTCATGGTTATCACTAGACCTTTTAATTCTAGATTTTTCATTGAATACAAATTTCACATGGTGGGTTTCGAACCTAGATCCCCAGGGTATTACCCTGGATTTTTGCATTAGTAGTCCAGTGATAATATCACTGCCACTGCTTCCCAGTATTGCTCATGAAAAATACACTTGATATGTTGGATGGCGGTTATAGCACTATACCAGGCTTCTGGGTGGCCTGCCTGTGTGAAAACTGATGCTGTCAAATGTCTGGCTGCGCAGATTTGACATGACATGGATCAACACACAACTACTATGTGCCCCAAGGGATGGTTAGGACTTTGAACTCAGTAGCCTTTATGCCGGTGATTAAAGTAAAACAGAGCAGTGAGGAATGCTGATCTGGATCTTAACTGATTAATTACAGTATAGCACACACCATTTATTGTAAATTCACTCTATAGCCCTGATTCCAGCACCATTTCCTGTGATTACTCACATAACATCACAAAGTCATATGTTTCTATGTTTGGAAACACTTGTACATCACACCTTTTATACTCTCAGAGCATCGCATAACATATACAGCCAATTTGGAAGTTTAGTTATTGTTGTAATGATGGAAACATAACAGCCAGTTGACATAAACCAAGGTTCCACATACAGCTACATGATATGGCCAGATGATCTGTTTTAGTGATGTTGATTGAGAGATAAATGTTTGTCAGGAGACCAATCTTTCTTCTGTTTGAAAGATTTGGGGGTGATTCTCCCAAAAAAATTCTAAGTGTCTAATTTGCATAAAAGCTGAAATAATTCCTGCTGTTTTTAGTGGGAGTTTCAAAATGCATCTCCCACATTCTGTGCACTATAGAGAGTGCATTAGCGTGAATGACGAGGCCTTATTCCCGCTTGAGAGGCCAGCAGCATAACGCTGAGTAGGCCACTGTTTTTGAGCTGACCTGTCAGCACTGAGATTGGCGCATGTGCAGTGGCCCTGCATTGCCGGCCTACCGATTGTTGGTCACCCCGTGACCCGCAACGCTGTCCCTCCGATCCCCCCACAGCCCGATCGTGGCCCCCGAACATGTCCAGGCCAACCTTGACCCGAAGCTGGCCCACCTCGACCTCCCCACACCATCCCGCCCCCCCCGCAGCCCTGATCTCTGATTTCTCCCCTCCCCCAGCAGCCCCAAACCCTCCCCACAGTCCTGACAACCCTCCCTCCTCACCCTGATGCCCAGCCTCGATCACTGGCCTCCCTCCCTCAATGTGCGAACCATATGCAGAATGGCAGCAGAACTACCCTACCCATACGGATTCCACCTCCCCCAGAGGCTTCACTTCCATTTGGCCACATTCCCATTAGGCCTGCCTGATGCCTAAGGGGCTGTGCCAAGATGCTCCCTGGACATTGCCACTTTGCCCTTCGGACAGTGCTGGGGGCCCAAGTTGGCACTGCCAAATGGCAATGCCCAAGGGGGACCCCCTTCTCCCCAATTCCTCGATTGCTCCCCTGTGGCCCAGCGAGGTTGGGCCACAGCTCCCCGCAAGTGGGGAGCTATTGTAAATCCTGCTGGAGTGAAACACTCCTGGCTGGGGGAAGATGCTAGTGAACCTGGAGATTTCAATCCCGGGCCCGCTAATGATATTTAAAACAGATTTAAATGAAGATTTACATGTTTTATGTAGCTGTGTCAGAAATCGGCGTGGAGCTGACACACCAGAAATCCACCTGCCAGAGATGTGCAGAGGCCGTAGCACTCAGTGGGGAGCCCGCTGAACACCTCCGCTTGAGTCTCCCAGCCCGCTGCACTACTAAAGTAATGCAGCGGATTGGGAGAATCTATCCCCTTCTCTTTGAAATGATGCCATTGGATCTTTTATGTCCTTTAGGGGCAGATTGGACCTTGGTTTCAACTCATCTGAAAGATGGCCTTTCAAGAGTACAGCATTCCTTCAGGACTGTTCTGCTTAAATTTTGTGCCATCACTAAAGATCTCAGTCACTACCGTGGGTTGGATTTTGCATCAGTTCAGTTTCATCACTAACCAAATCATTGTGGTTGGGGATCTACAAATTGGTATAAAACCATCTGCACATTTCTGACAGTCATTGCGATAAAGCACAGCTTTTGGTTGTGGAGCAGTGAAGGTCACTTGTCGCTTGGCTAGCAAATTTTCCTTTGTCATTTTTCACGATTCATCTTGCCTCAGTAACAGATTACAATATCCGCGGGCAAAACAAACAGTGAGTACACTCAATAATTTTAACATGCTTTTAAAAATCAGCAAAGGACAAAGCTCGACGAAACGTTTAAAGTATTGATCGTAGATACTTTAATTAACGAGTAAATCCACTGTCTGACATTTGTGTCTGGGCTTAATGTATTTCATGCTGACCTTCTACAAAGGTCATTGCAGATCTCCACAGCCTGGCAATGGAATTCTAGCTGCTGCATATTATTGTAGTGTATTACTGGGATATTTATTCATAGTTAATATAAATGAGGGAGAAATCTGAGGAGGATTGCAATTCGGATTCAATGCTGATGCAGCACAGTAATAAGAAAAAATAACTTCATAATAGCATTACTGAGCGCAGTGTTTTAATATTAATTAAAAAAACTCTAAATAGCAGGTTTTAACCAAATGAAAGGAAAAAGAATATCAAAGGAATGGACTGTGCTGGCATAGAAGGCAAGAGAGATTAAATGATAAAAGGTCTCATAGCAATGGGTAAAGAAGCAAAAAAATGAGTGTTGATGAGGTGCAAATGGCCAGACAGCAGCTATTCAAACACGACATGAATGAATAAAGAAACAAGAAAAACAACCAGCAAAATGAAAAGATGGAAGAACGTTCGTGTCTTTGAAGTGAACATACCAATCATACATAAGAATTGGTGAAACAGTAATGTGGGTTCTTCATTTGAAAATAAGTCTATATGTAGGTACAGTAAGAATTCTCATAACACCAGGTTGAAGTCCAACAGGTTTATTTGGTAGCACGAGCTTTTGGAGCATTTCTCTTCTTCAGGTAAGTGAAGAGTTGTGTTCACAAACAGGGCATACCTAGACACAGACTCAATTTACAAGATAATAGTTGGAATGCCGGTCTTTACAGGTAATCAAGTCTTTACAGGTACAGACAATGTGAGTGGAGAGAGGGTTAAGCACAAGTTAAAGAGGTATGAACTGTCTGCAGCCAAGACAGCTAATGAGATTTTGCAAGCCCAGGCAAGTTGTGGGAGTTATAGACATGAACCCAAGATTCCGGTTGAGGCCGTCCTCATGTGCGCAGAACTTGGCTTTAGTTTTTACTTGGCAATTCTGCATTGTGTGTCATGAAGGCCGCCTTGGAGAATGCTTACCTGGGCTGAATGCCCTTGTCTGCTGAAGTGTTCTTCAACAGGAAGAGAACACTCCTGCTTAGGGATTGTCAAGTGGTGTCCAGTCATCTGTTGTCGTAGTGCCTGCGTGGTCTCCCCAGTGTATCATGCCTTGGTTCATCCTTTCCTGCAGCGTATCAGGTAGACAACATTGGCTGAGTCGCAAGAGTATGTACCTCTTATCTGGTGGATGGTGTTCTCAACGTGAGATGATGGCATCCTTGTCGATGATCCAGCACATCCTGTAGAAGTTGCTGTGGCAGGGTTGTGTGGTGTCATGGTTACTATTCTCCTGAAGGCTGGGTAGTTTGCTGTGGACAATGGTCTGTTTGAGGTTGTATGGTTGTTTGAAGGGAACAAGTGGGGGTGTGGGGATGGCCTTGGTGAGATGACATGTTGAAGGCTCTGGAGAAGATGTCGTAGTTTCTCTGCTCTGGGGAAGTTCTGGAAGAAGAAGGGTACTCTGCCGTGTTTGTCTTCTGAGGAGTTTGGTGCGGTTTTTCGCTGCGACGCATCAGAGCTGTTGATCGATGAGTTGAGCACTATATCCTGTTCTTGTGAGGATGTCTTTCAGCGTCCGTTGCGATCCTCCTCATCTGAGCAGATCCTGTGTATACAGAGGACATCTCCGTAGGGGGTGGCTTCTTTAATGTGTTTAGGGTGAAAGCTGGAGAAGTGGAGCATCATGAGGTTATCCATGGGCTTGTGGTACAGTGAAGTGCTAAGGTGACCATTCTGATGGAGATGTATGTGTCCAAGAATGCAACCAATTCCGGAGAGTAGTCTACAGTGAGTCTGATGGTGGGATGAAACATGTTGATGTCATCATATAGTTGTTTCAGTGATTGTTTGCCATGAATCCAAAAGAAAAAAATGCCACCGATTTTATCTAGTGTGTAGCGTCGGTTGAAGTTCCTGGATGGTGAAGAGGTCTTATTCAAACCTGTGCATGAAGATGTTGGCATATTGAGGCGCAAATTTGGCCCCCAAAGCTGTTCCGTGTGTCTGGATGAAGAACTGATTGTTGAAGGTGAAAACGTTGTGATCCGGGATGAAGCGAATGAGTTGTAGAATTGCATCTGGAGATTGGCAATTGTCGATGTTGAGTACTGAGGCAGTTGCAGCAATGCTGTCATCATGGGAGATGCTGGTGTGGAGTGCCGAGACAGCCATTGTGACGAAGAATGTTTCTGGGTCAACTGCTCCATGTGTACTGAGTTTCTGTAGGAATTCCTGCAGGTATATGCAGGTAGAATGAACTTGGAGTCTGTTGCGTACACATCTGACCTTGATCACTGCTGCTTGCAGACAGATAGTCATGGAACAACTAGTGAAGGCATGCAAGGATTGACAGCAGTTTAAGATGCACTTTCTTAAAGGAATATGCACATCATTTCACAACAAAATGGCGACAGAGGTTATAATCTAAAATTGTGGAATTCAGTATTGAGTCCACTGTACTTTGAATCTCTTTAGCCTGTTTAGCCTGAAGAAAGCCACATGTGACTAAAGTTCCTCTTTTTATTTTGAATGCAGGACTTGAGCACAAAAATCAAAGCAAAATTAGTGCAGTAGTGAGGGATTAAAAATAAACCAAAAGTGCAGTCATTAAGAGGAAGGTTCTAACTGCCCTCTCTGATGGACCCAAAAGATCCCATAACACAACCAAAAGATCCCATTATATAATTTTGAAGAAGAGCAGAGAAGTTATCTCTTGTAGCTTGATCAAGATTTACCTCAGAAACAGATTATCTGATCATTAGCACCTTGCTCTTTGTGGGAATTTGCTGTGCACAAATTGGCTGCCATGATTCCTACAATACACCAATGGCTACACTATAAAAATACTTCACTAGCTGTAAAGCACCTTAAGACGTCTGTCAGCATGAAAGGTGCTATAGGAATCCAAGTCTCCTTTCCCATTATTGCACCCATTCCTTTCACAGTTTATCTTCTCACCTAATTTTGTATCATTAGAAAACTGGGCTGGGATTTTGTGGCCCACCTTGATGGAACACATCATGGAGGTGCAGCAGTCCAGTGAAAAGTCCATTGTCTTTCAGTGACTGGACTGAACAATTCCAGTGGTGAGCAGGGCCAGAAAATCCCACCCATAGCCTCCTCATCTAAGTAATTAAAATGGATTGTATATAGCTAAGACCCCCAAGCACTGATGCTGAGAAATACATTTGGGTATTTCTCCTATTACTGATGACAAGTTGATGGGCTCATAAGTCCATGGATTCTATATTGCTCATTTCTTGATTAGTGGGGTTGTGTTTGCTCCCATCCAATCCACAAGGACTATCCGAAAATCTAGGGAATTCTGAAACATCAGGACCAACACACCTACTAGTTTTTGTAGCTACCTCTTAAAATGCTATAATGAGGGTCACAAGGCACAGGGATTTGATGACTATTTATTTACTAATACCAATAGAATTAATTCCCACTAAATCTTTACTTCCTCACTATTTATGGAATGCATTTTGTTTCTTCAGCCTGCAGACAATTAGACAGTATTTGTTTAATGCCTGCCAGGCCTTTTGGTCTCTCTTGGCTGTGCCGAACCATTTTTCTGCCTAGTCCCACTGACCTGCACCTGGACCAATGCTGGATTATAATTCCAGATTATAATTTCTCCTGTTTTTGCACCTACAGGACCCATGTTAACTTTCACTAACCTCTTTATTATTTATTTATTAGTGTCACAAGTAGACTTACATTAACACTGCAATGAAATTACTATGAAA
The DNA here is from genome assembly GCF_965287045.1 of Carcharhinus amblyrhynchos. Lineage (NCBI taxonomy): Eukaryota > Metazoa > Chordata > Chondrichthyes > Carcharhiniformes > Carcharhinidae > Carcharhinus > Carcharhinus amblyrhynchos. The sequence goes on along the minus strand of NC_137334.1, from coordinate 12,881,694 downwards.
ATCCCCTAGCCGCCACACCCGGCACCTGCTGGGTACTCTGAGGGAGTATTTAGCATGGCCAATGCACCTAACCCAGCACATCTTTCAGACTGTGGGAGGAAACCGGAGCACCTGGAGGAAACCTACATAGACATGGGGAGAATGCAAACCGACACAGACAGTGACCCAAGCTGGCAATCAAACCCTGTTGTTGCGAGGCATGGTGTGGAGATGCCAATGTTGGACTGGGGTAAGCACAGTAAGAAGTCTCACAACACCAGGTTAAAATCCAACAGGTTTGTTTGGCAGCTCTAGGTTTCGGAGCCTCAAGCTCCTTCTTCTTGAGGCTCCAAAAGCTAGTGTTGTGAGGCAGCAGTGCTAACTACTGTGCTGCCCTTGCATACGTATCTATTTCCTTGCCTATTGAAGCTTTTATATCTGTTTTTATCTCTCTTGCCAATTTACTCTTAAAAACTATGTTCTCTATCAATTTCTTGGTTATCCTTTTCAGAATTCTAAGATCTTCCCAGTCCTCAGGGTTGCTACTTATTTTGTCAACATTATAAGCCCCTTCATTTATACTAATGTTATCCTGAATCCTTCATGTAGTTATTGTTGGACAACTTTTCCTGTGGGGTTTTTAATTTCTTAAGGAAATGTATATTCATCTCAAATTCTGAATGAACGTTAGAAATGTTTGTCATTGCCTACTGTAATTTCCCAATCTATCTTTGTCAATTCCTATCTACGTAGTTTGCTTTGTTAGGATTTAAGACATGATTTCTGGATTTACCTAAATAACACCAAATCTTAACATGATCACTTTTTTCCAGGGACTCCTTTGCTAGATAGTTATTAATTAACCCTTTCTTATTGCACTTCTAGGTCAAAAATAATCTGATCATTGGTTAGCTCCGAGCATATTAATCTAGAAGACTATCTTGAATGCATTCCGCCCTTTACAGTATTGCTGGTCTTCCCAGTCTATATAAGGGTTAAAATCTCTCTTGCTTACAGTATTATTCTTGTTCCTTGCACCTCAGATTTCTTGACTGGTGCACTGCCCAGAACTACAGCTACTTTGAGGATGGACAGAGGGGTGGTGAGAGGCTTATAAACTAATCCCCCCAGTATTTTCTGCATCTTGTTATTCCTTGGTTCCAGCCAAATTCATTTTGCAACGTGATTTTACGAACTAAGATCCTTTCTGCCAGCTTTTTCTTATCCTTTATTATCAGGGTTATACTCCATTGCATTTTCCATTTTGCCTATCTCCTCTAAAGTATTCCAAAATATTTAATCCCTAACCTTTTTCACTCTGCAGCCATGTCCCTGTAGTTGCTGTTTGATCAAACCAATATATTTTTATCTTTGCTATTAATTAATGAAATGTGTGTTGCAAATACTTCACAAATCAGATATATGCCTTTAGCTGTAATTTCTTTCTGTATGTCCCTGATATCACCTTAATCATTAATGCCCTATTACCTTTGTTAAGCTTTCTGACCCTTCTTGACCTACGTAGCTTAGCTTTAACCAAATCACTACTCTGCTTTTCAGGGACGTACTTGTCTTGCTGCTATTGAATTTCCCCTTTCCTCAATCCTCGCATTCTCATTATTCAATTATTACATCAGTTATTTATTTCACCAGGACATTAGTCCCAGGCTGGTTTAAATAGAGCCTGGCCCAATGGTACAGGCTGTTCTTTCCCCAGTGTTGGTGTCAGTGCTCCGCGAATTGAAAGCCCTGCCTCCAATACACTCATTCAGTCAGGCACTTGTGTATTTAGAAGAGTGGGGAGATTTCCCCTCCCCTCAACTCTTGATGTCCTAGGCAACATTTATCCTTCAACTAACATTACTAACATAGATTATCTGGTTCTGTATCTGGTTGCTGTTTCGTGAGAGCTTACTAGGTGCAAACTGCTGCCGTGCTTTTTTTATATGGCAATAGTGCTCAGTTGGCTGTAAGAGACTTTGAGATATTTTCCAAGATGCTCCATAAATGCGAGTTGTTTCTTTTCTCAGTGAACTCGTTTCCACTGATAGGAGGGTCAATGACCACGGGACACAGAATTAAAATCTGGCAAAAGAAACAGATTTGGAAAATTTCTGTTATGCAGCGAGTTACAATGTTCTGGAATTTGCTGCCTGAAAGATTGGGGTAAGCAGATTCAATAGTAACCTTTCAAAGAGAAACCAGGTATGCACCTGCATGTCGTATGGGGAAAGAGCATGGGAATGAGAGTAATTGGTTGATTCATCCAGAGACAGCACAGGCATGATGGGTGAATGGCCTTCTTCCGTGTTGTACAATGCTATGTTTCAATGAAAAATGAGGCAAGTATCTATTGATATCCCAGTTACTTCAGAATAATCTCCTGTTTATCTTGTTAATCCTATTTATCTTGTTAATCCTGTTTTAAATCTCCTTCTGCTACTTACACACCTCTTTCTTTTCATATTGTTTAATAGTTGTTCTGTGGGGCTCACAGTTCAAGAATGAACTCTGATGTGGTATTGGAAAACTGCTGGCAATGCTGGATCCAGTAAGAGCCTATGATTTCACAAGGGGGGAAAGACAGGCATGAAAGCAGCAGAACTGTTTGGGTTCTATTCTGTGTTTAACTGGAAACGTACAAAAACATTGCATAAGGCTGACAATTGCACCACATAGTGGTTCCACTGGTATTACAGCAGAGTTTATTGGACAAGCTTTTCCATTTAAATTGTATACATCTATTTATTCATAGGTAAATATACATGGATGATCATGTGATGCTTGCACATACACATGATCATGTGATGCTTGCACAAACACATGATCATGTGATGCTTGCACAAACACATGATCATGTGATGCTTGCACAAACACATGATCATGTGATGCTTGCACATACACATGATCATGCGATACTTGCAAGAGGAGTTCATTGGTTATGTTTGAGAAGAAGAGGGAGAGCAAAAGGTTTAAAGAGTTGAAACAATTTGTTGTGTTGATTTTGGTTGGGAACATGGGGATTGATGTCCTATTGGTTTGAGGTCGCTAAGGCTGGGATTTTCTGCACCCATTCACATCAGGCAGGTTCAGCAATAGGTGCAGGAAATATCGCAAGAACAGCCAAATTATTATGAGAACACATAACATGATTGTCAGTGATGGGACTGTAATTTGTATAGAACTGTAAAAAGGTTTAACTCTGCACTGTTTGCAATTCAAAGACATGTAGATTTGCAATGGTTTATTTGAGATTTTTATGAATAAAGTATATTTTTGGAAAAAAAATGTGGCAACATCACTTACATTCATTAGCACTCGTCAAGACCCTACATCTGAATCATCCCCCTCACCTCTGTCAGAAAATCCATTCAAGTTGGTATGATGGCAGAACAACGTGAAGTCTGACTGGTCTCCCAAGGTGGGCATCTGGTGAACAGACTGCCTAGCGGAGTTCAGATGAGTGCCACACTCTGGGGGAGAGGCTCATGCCTGGGCAGTGCCCCCTGCCACTGCCCCTGAGCACTGCACCTGGTGATTCCCCATGGAACTCATGGGGGTCATCTCACCTCTCCTCTCAGAATCCGAGTGTTGTCCCTTGCTCCTATGGTGATGGGCTATCTTTGCTGTTTGGCCCGTGGCCTCTTTTCTATTGTTTGTACGATCTGGTGGTATATACCAAGTGGGCAAATGTCTATTCCTTGTGGAACGTTGAATAGCCATGGCAGGGGGCTCGTCCTCGGGAGCGATCTCTGACTGTGACTTACTGCTTCAGTCTCCATTTCTGAGGCTGAGTCTGCATAGACCTCTCCTGGGCTTTTTTGTGGGTGGAATTTTCTGTCCGCAGGCCAGTGTAAAAGGTGTCAATGCAGAGGAGCAATTTTCCCATCCCAAAAAATTAGTACAATTCGGCTGATTTGCAGGATTCCAGCGAGCGTTTGTGCTACATTTAGTTTCCCAGGACTGGATATCCAATGGCTTCTGCGCGACGCCAGAAATTGGCTGGGAGGTGGAGCTAGCATTTAAATAGCATTTAACCTACTATTTAAATACTATTAGTGGGCCTGGGACTGAATTCTCTGGATCTGCTTGCATCTCCCACCCCAGCAGAGTGTTTCACCCCAGAGGAGTTCAAACTCTCCATTTCTGAGGGATGACCCTGCTGGAGTGAAGGGGTGGGGGGCAATCAGGGATCCCTAGCTGGTTGGGTGGTGGGGGTGGTGTCCACTTGCAATGCCAGCCTGTGCCCTTTGGCACTACCCAAGGGGCAAAGTCCTCATTCCCAGAGCACCTTGACACTGCCCATCATGCATGGGGCAGTGCCAAGTGGATGGGGCCCATTGGGGGTGGGCCTGCTGTGGGGAGTAGCCTAGGGGGCAATTGGTGAGGGTGGGGGTTGCGCTGTCACTCTGCATTGGGATCTGGTCGAGACGGGAGGAAGGCCAGTGATCGGGGTAGGCTGGGGGTCGGGGTGATCACGATGGCCAGCCTAGGGGTTCTGTTGGGGGAGGAGTATCTGCTGGAGGGGGGTAGGGGGCTGGAGATTGGGAAGGTTGGTGGGGGGGGTTTGGGTTTGGCCTGGGAATGGCTGGGGGGGCTGCGATTGGGTGGGTTTAGGGGCAGCACTGTGGGGGTCCCGGGCTGATCAGTGATCAAGCTGGCCAGCACAGCTTATGTGCAGAGGCCCGCTGTTTTCAGACTCCCAGATGGGAATAGACCCCTTCTCCTGAAATCTAATGATGTTCATGCTGGTGGCCTCTGCATTGCACAGGATGTGGGAGATTTGAGTCTGAACTCCCACTGACAAACACAGCATGATTTACTCCAATTTTCATGCAAATGCGATATGTGGAACTTTTTTTGGGAATCTGGCTGTGGTGTTTGCAAATGGTGGACACAGAAACTGCTGACAAGCTTCATTATGGCAGATGGTATGCAAAGAAGGCCTTCTGTCCTCGTCTGATGGGGTGAATGTAGAATGAAGTGACCTCTCTGTTTTGGAGAGAAACAACCTCTGATTCCCCAAGAGCTGTGATGATCGGGACAGTTTCTAGATAAGGAAGGGAAAAGTACAGACATCAAAATTGGCAGTGAATTGACGTTATTGCATGTCTCTAACTATGAAAATTGTTCACAAATGAGATTACAGTCTCTTTGAATTTCTGAATGACTTCTTCCTGTTCTTATGTTCCTAGACTTGATTCTGGAATTCTCTGGACAACTATTGTCCTGGGGCACTGCAGAATCAGTCTCAGAATGCAGAAGCAGTAGGAAAGTTTTATACTGCAGTTTCACTGTGTAAACACCAACATTTCCTCAAGAGTCTGTTAGGCCTGGTGAATATAAGGTGTGTTGTGAGACTTCTTACTGAATAAGGGTGCACAGTTCCGCTCTTTTATGCAGACTATCATGTCACACATCATGGTTCCCAACATACATGATATGACTGGTTTCCTCAACTAGTTATGACTGCATTGCCCACCATTCTACGTGCCAGGGCAATAACCGTGATTGTTTCTCGTTTAGAATTAATCTTTTATTTTGACTGAAGTTCACACTTTAATGAAGCAGTAAATTTCTTTCAACAAGCTTCTCACTTTATCATACTCTCCTAGCACACATCAGCGTTACATTATATAGTCACAGTACAGACATCAGCCACATGATGGCTCTCACATTCTTCCTTAGTCTGCTTACTTACCTCTATCAAAAATCAGGATTGACGTTGGGGGCAGCACAATGATTCTGAAAATGACTATCAGGTATTGATGTCTCCAGCAATCCTCAACTGTAAATCATAGAATACCTACAGCGCAGAAGGAGGCCTTTTGGCTCATTTGAGTCTGTACCGGCTACAATCCCAGCCAGGCCCTATCCCTGTAACCCACATATTTACCCTGCTAATCCCCTGACACTAGGGTCAATTTAGCATGGCCAATCAACCTAACCTGCACATCTTCAGACTCTATGGGGCAATTTAGCATGGCCAGTCCATCTGAACTGCACATCTTTGGACCGTGGGAGGAAAGCGGAGCACCCAGAGAAAACCCACACAGACACAGGGAGAAAGTGTAAACAACAGACAGTGACCTGAGGCCAGAACTGAACCTGCGTCCCCAGCAGTGCTAGCCACTGTGCCGCCCAAATTTGTATATGAATTTAAAAATACTTCAAAATCCTTTTCCCTCATTAAAAATATATGGCAATCAGAGATCTTGTGTTTTTTTTCTCTCTGGAGGACACAAATTGTTGGGGTTTAGGGGCATAGGTGACATCAGCTCTTCAATCACTTGCCAAAAGGGTAATCCTTTGGGCAGAATTTTAACCATGGCATGTCGTTTCCGATGGTGGAACAGGAAGTCAATGCCATTTCTGCTCTTCTTGCCTTTTGTCATTTCCCACACATGGAAGTGACGTGAGGAGAAGATTTTTGCACCCAGGGATGGTTGCAGTTTGGAACGAACTGGTGATGGCAGGCTCAACCAGGGAATACGAAAGGAAATTGGATTGCTGTCTGAAAATAAATAACGTGCAAGGTTGCAGGGATAACTGGGACATGGTAGAATGCTCTTCTGGTGAGCCAGTGCAGACTCGATGGCCTAAATGGTCTCCTTCTGCACTGTAAAGATTCCGTGATTCACTTTAAAATTTAAAGCGCTGGCAGCATGCATGAGGCCACGCACAATCACATGATGGGGAGATGTTTCTCGGTGGTGAATCCGCAATCAGCTGACAATGCAGCAGTGGTGGATGGGCAGTGGAAGCCTCCTGGACATGATGTGGAGATGCCAGCACTGACTGGGGTAAACACAATAAGAAGTCTCACAACACCAGGTTAAAGTCCAACAGATTTATTTGGTAACAGATGCCACCAGCTTTTGGGGCTTTGTCCCTTGGTCAGGTGAGTGGGGTGTTCTGATCACGAACAGGGCATATAAAGGCACACACTCAGTTTACAGAATACTGATTAAAATGCGAGTCTTTACAACTTTCCAGCCGTGTCTGAGTGTGCGTGAGTATCTTGATTAGCTGTAAAGACTCACATTCTAATCAGTATTCTATAAACTGAGTGTATGCCTTTACATGCCCCTTTTGTGATCAGAACTCCCCGCTCACCTGACGAAGGGGCAGTGCTACGAAAGCTAGTGGCATTTGCTAACAAATAATTCTGTTGGACTTTAACCTGGTGTTGTGAGACTTCTTACTGAGCCTCCTGGACGGACAGACAGCCAGGCTTGGCATCCCGGCTACAACTTTCCTGTTGAACTCCATTGTCATTAACATAACACTTCTGGAGAGCACAAGAGGTGGCACGGGTGTTTTTCAAATTCAAATTTCACTTGCAAACATTTCACATTCCATTAGTTTCACTTTATTCATTTGTTACTTAGTTTAGGCAGCAAGTTACTGACATGCCTTATTGCTGACACATTGATAGTTACAGTGGAGTTAGGGATAGTTTCTTCATGTGTTTTTCTCATGTTTAAGAATAGCTGTGCATCTTCAGTGCTTTATTATTGTAAGTCTTCATTGAACTGAATGCAAGATGGCAGCCTCCAGAAAGACCGGCTCATGCATACTCACATGACTACTGCAAGTCAAGTATGCCATATGGAACTAATTGTGTGATTCAATCCAAAGCTTTTGGCTATAGGAAATGAGGGGGATTAGGGCCTAAAATAGGAGCTGTGTTATGGGCCTTGGATTGTGTGTGAGGACTGTGTTTGTGAGGGTGAGTATGCGTGTGAGAGAATGACTATGTAGGTATCTTAGTATGAATGTGTGAGTTTGTGACGACGAGCGTCTGTGGGGGGAGAATGTGTGACGACGAGGGTCTGTGTGAGGGTGAGTATGTGAAGATGTGTATCTGTGAGGGTGAGTGTGTGAAGATGTGTATCTGTGAGGGTGAGTGTGTGAAGATGTGTATCTGTGAGGGTGAGTGTGTGAAGATGAGCATCTGTGAGGGTGAGTGTGTGGGATGTGTATCTGTGAGGGTGAGTGTGTGGGATGTGTATCTGTGAGGGTGAGTGTGTGGGATGTGTATCTGTGAGGGTGAGTGTGTGGGATGTGTATCTGTGAGGGTGAGTGTGTGGGATGTGTATCTGTGAGGGTGAGTGTGTAGGATGTATATCTACGAGGGTGAGTGTGAGGATGAGCATCTGTGAGGGTGAGTGTGTGAAGATGAGCATCTGTGAGGGTGTGTGTGTGAAGATGAGCATCTGTGAGGGTGAGTGTGTGAAGATGAGCATCTGTGAGGGTGAGTGTGTGGGATGTGTATCTGTGAGGGTGAGTGTGCGAAGATGAGTATCTGTGAGGGTGAGTGTGTGGGATGTGTATCTGTGAGGGTGAGTGTGTGGGATGTGTATCTGTGAGGGTGAGTGTGTGGGATGAGCATCTGTGAGGGTGAGTGTGTGGGATGAGTATCTGTGAGGGTGAGTGTGTGAAGATGAGCATCTGTGAGGGTGAGTGTGTGGGATGGGTATCTGTGAGGGTGAGTGTGTGGGATGTGTATCTGTGAGGGTGAGTGTGTGAAGATGAGTATCTGTGAGGGTGAGTGTGTGGGATGTGTATCTGTGAGGGTGAGTGTGTGGGATGAGCATCTGTGAGGGTGAGTGTATCGGATGAGCATCTGTGAGGGTGAGTGTGTGGGATGAGTATCTGTGAGGGTGAGTGTGTGAAGATGAGCATCTGTGAGGGTGAGTGTGTGGGATGGGTATCTGTGAGGGTGAGTGTGTGGGATGTGTATCTGTGAGGGTGAGTGTGTGAAGATGAGTATCTGTGAGGGTGAGTGTGTGGGATGTGTATCTGTGAGGGTGAGTGTGTGGGATGGGTATCTGTGAGGGTGAGTGTGTGAAGATGAGCATCTGTGAGGGTGTGTGTGGGATGTGTATCTGAGGGTGAGTGTGCGAAGATGAGTATCTGTGAGGGTGAGTGTGTGAAGATGAGCATCTGTGAGGGTGAGTGTGTGGGATGTGTATCTGTGAGGGTGAGTGTGTGAAGATGAGCATCTGTGAGGGTGAGTGTGTGAAGATGAGCATCTGTGAGGGTGAGTGTGTGGGATGTGTATCTGTGAGGGTGAGTGTGTGAAGATGAGTATCTGTGAGGGTGAGTGTGTGAAGATGAGCATCTGAGAGGGTGAGTGTGTGGGATGTGTATCTGTGAGGGTGAGTGTGTGAAGATGAGTATCTGTGAGGGTGAGTGTGTGAAGATGAGCATCTGTGAGGGTGAGTGTGTGGGATGTGTATCTGTGAGGGTGAGTGTGTGAAGATGAGCATCTGTGAGGGTGAGTGTGTGAAGATGAGTATCTGTGAGGGTGAGTGTGTGGCATGTGTATCTGTGAGGGTGAGTGTGTGAAGATGAGCATCTGTGAGGGTGAGTGTGCGAAGATGAGTATCTGTGAGGGTGAGTGTGTGGGATGTGTATCTGTGAGGGTGAGTGTGTGGGATGTGTATCTGTGAGGGTGAGTGTGTGGGATGAGCATCTGTGAGGGTGAGTGTGTGGGATGAGTATCTGTGAGGGTGAGTGTGTGGGATGAGTATCTGTGAGGGTGAGTGTGTGAAGATGAGTATCTGTGAGGGTGAGTGTATCGGATGAGCATCTGTGAGGGTGAGTGTGTGGGATGAGTATCTGTGAGGGTGAGTGTGTGAAGATGAGCATCTGTGAGGGTGAGTGTGTGGGATGGGTATCTGTGAGGGTGAGTGTGTGGGATGTGTATCTGTGAGGGTGAGTGTGTGAAGATGAGTATCTGTGAGGGTGAGTGTGTGGGATGTGTATCTGTGAGGGTGAGTGTGTGAAGATGAGCATCTGTGAGGGTGTGTGTGGGATGTGTATCTGAGGGTGAGTGTGCGAAGATGAGTATCTGTGAGGGTGAGTGTGTGAAGATGAGCATCTGTGAGGGTGAGTGTGTGGGATGTGTATCTGTGAGGGTGAGTGTGTGAAGATGAGCATCTGTGAGGGTGAGTGTGTGAAGATGAGCATCTGTGAGGGTGAGTGTGTGGGATGTGTATCTGTGAGGGTGAGTGTGTGAAGATGAGTATCTGTGAGGGTGAGTGTGTGAAGATGAGCATCTGTGAGGGTGAGTGTGTGGGATGTGTATCTGTGAGGGTGAGTGTGTGAAGATGAGTATCTGTGAGGGTGAGTGTGTGAAGATGAGCATCTGTGAGGGTGAGTGTGTGGGATGTGTATCTGTGAGGGTGAGTGTGTGAAGATGAGCATCTGTGAGGGTGAGTGTGTGAAGATGAGTATCTGTGAGGGTGAGTGTGTGGGATGTGTATCTGTGAGGGTGAGTGTGTGAAGATGAGCATCTGTGAGGGTGAGTGTGCGAAGATGAGTATCTGTGAGGGTGAGTGTGTGGGATGTGTATCTGTGAGGGTGAGTGTGTGAAGATGAGCATCTGTGAGGGTGAGTGTGTGAAGATGAGCATCTGTGAGGGTGAGTGTGTGGGATGTGTATCTGTGAGGGTGAGTGTGTGAGGACGAGTATCTGTGTGAGGATGAGCATCTGTGAGGGTGAGTGTGTGAAGATGAGCATCTGTGAGGGTGAGTGTGTGGGATGTGTATCTGTGAGGGTGAGTGTGTGGGATGTGTATCTGTGAGGGTGAGTGTGTGAAGATGAGTATCTGTGAGGGTGAGTGTGTGGGATGGGTATCTGTGAGGGTGAGTGTGTGGGATGTGTATCTGTGAGGGTGAGTGTGTGAAGATGAGTATCTGTGAGGGTGAGTGTGTGAAGATGAGTATCTGTGAGGGTGAGTGTGTGAAGATGAGCATCTGTGAGGGTGAGTGTGTGGGATGTGTATCTGTGAGGGTGAGTGTGTGGGATGTGTATCTGTGAGGGTGAGTGTGTGGGATGGGTATCTGTGAGGGTGAGTGTGTGAAGATGAGCATCTGTGAGGGTGAGTGTGTGGGATGTGTATCTGTGAGGGTGAGTGTGTGAGGATGAGTATCTGTGAGGGTGAGTGTGTGAAGATGAGCATCTGTGAGGGTGAGTGTGTGGGATGTGTATCTGTGAGGGTGAGTGTGCGAAGATGAGTATCTGTGAGGGTGAGTGTGTGGGATGTGTATCTGTGAGGGTGAGTGTGCGAAGATGAGTATCTGTGAGGGTGAGTGTGTGGGATGAGCATCTGTGAGGGTGAGTGTGTGGGATGGGTATCTGTGAGGGTGAGTGTGTGGGATGGGTATCTGTGAGGGTGAGTGTGTGAAGATGAGCATCTGTGAGGGTGAGTGTGTGGGATGTGTATCTGAGGGTGAGTGTGCGAAGATGAGTATCTGTGAGGGTGAGTGTGTGAAGATGAGTATCTGTGAGGGTGAGTGTGTGAAGATGAGCATCTGTGAGGGTGAGTGTGTGAAGATGAGCATCTGTGAGGGTGAGTGTGTGGGATATGTATCTGTGAGGGTGAGTGTGTGAAGATGAGCATCTGTGAGGGTGAGTGTGTGAAGATAAGCATCTGTGAGGGTGAGTGTGTGGGATGTGTATCTGTGAGGGTGAGTGTGTGAAGATGAGTATCTGTGAGGGTGAGTGTGTGAAGATGAGCATCTGTGAGGGTGAGTGTGTGGGATGTGTATCTGTGAGGGTGAGTGTGTGAAGATGAGCATCTGTGAGGGTGAGTGTGTGAAGATGAGCATCTGTGAGGGTGACTGTGTGAAGATGAGCATCTGTGAGGGTGAGTGTGTGAAGATGAGTATCTGTGAGGGTGAGTGTGTGAAGATGAGCATCTGTGAGGGTGAGTGTGTGGGATGTGTATCTGTGAGGGTGAGTGTGTGGGATGTGTATCTGTGAGGGTGAGTGTGTGAAGATGAGCATCTGTGAGGGTGAGTGTGTGAAGATGAGCATCTGTGAGGGTGAGTGTGTGGGATGTGTATCTGTGAGGGTGAGTGTGTGAAGAGCATCTGTGAGGGTGAGTGTGCGAAGATGAGTATCTGTGAGGGTGAGTGTGTGGGATGTGTATCTGTGAGGGTGAGTGTGTGGGATGTGTATCTGTGAGGGTGAGTGTGTGAGGACGAGTATCTGTGTGAGGATGAGCATCTGTGAGGGTGAGTGTGTGAAGATGAGTATCTGTGAGGGTGAGTGTGTGGGATGGGTATCTGTGAGGGTGAGTGTGTGGGATGGGTATCTGTGAGGGTGAGTGTGTGAAGATGAGTATCTGTGAGGGTGAGTGTGTGGGATGTGTATCTGTGAGGGTGAGTGTGCGAAGATGAGCATCTGTGAGGGTGAGTGTGTGAAGATGAGCATCTGTGAGGGTGAGTGTGTGAAGATGAGCATCTGTGAGGGTGAGTGTGTGGGATGTGTATCTGTGAGGGTGAGTGTGTGGGATGTGTATCTGTGAGGGTGAGTGTGTGGGATGAGCATCTGTGAGGGTGAGTGTGTGGGATGAGTATCTGTGAGGGTGAGTGTGCGAAGATGAGTATCTGTGAGGGTGAGTGTGTGGGATGTGTATCTGTGAGGGTGAGTGTGTGGGATGTGTATCTGTGAGGGTGAGTGTGTGGGATGAGCATCTGTGAGGGTGAGTGTGTGGGATGAGTATCTGTGAGGGTGAGTGTGTGGGATGAGTATCTGTGAGGGTGAGTGTGTGAAGATGAGCATCTGTGAGGGTGAGTGTGTGGGATGAGTATCTGTGAGGGTGAGTGTGTGGGATGAGTATCTGTGAGGGTGAGTGTGTGAAGATGAGCATCTGTGAGGGTGAGTGTGTGGGATGTGTATCTGTGAGGGTGAGTGTGTGAAGATGAGTATCTGTGAGGGTGAGTGTGTGAAGATGAGCATCTGTGAGGGTGAGTGTGTGAAGATGAGCATCTGTGAGGGTGAGTGTGTGAAGATGAGTATCTGTGAGGGTGAGTGTGTGGGATGTGTATCTGTGAGGGTGAGTGTGTGAAGATGAGCATCTGTGAGGGTGAGTGTGCGAAGATGAGTATCTGTGAGGGTGAGTGTGTGGGATGTGTATCTGTGAGGGTGAGTGTGTGAAGATGAGCATCTTTGAGGGTGAGTGTGTGAAGATGAGTATCTGTGAGGGTGAGTGTGTGGGATGTGTACCTGTGAGGGTGAGTGTGTGGGATGTGTATCTGAGGTGAGTGTGTGAAGATGAGTGTCTGTGAGGGTGAGTGTGTGAGGATGAGCATCTGTGAGGGTGAGTGTGTGAAGATGAGTATCTGTGAGGGTGTAGTGTGTGGGATGTGTATCTGAGGGTGAGTGTGTGAAGATGAGTATCTGTGAGGGTGAGTGTGTGAAGATGAGCATCTGTGAGGGTGAGTGTGTGAAGATGAGCATCTGTGAGGGTGAGTGTGTGAAGATGAGTATCTGTGAGGGTGAGTGTATCGGATGTGTATCTGTGAGGGTGAGTGTGTGAGGATGAGCATCTGTGAGGGTGAGTGTGTGGGATGTGTATCTGTGAGAGTGAGTGTGTGAAGATGAGTATCTGTGAGGGTGAGTGTGTGAGGATGAGCATCTGTGAGGGTGAGTGTGTGAGGATGAGCATCTGTGAGGGTGAGTGTGTGAGGATGAGCATCTGTGAGGGTGAGTGTGTGAGGATGAGCATTTGTGAGGGTGAGTATCTGTCAGAGTGAATGTGAAGGTGAGCATCTGTGAGGTTGAGTGTGTGGGATGTCTATCTGTGAGGGTGAGTGTGTGAGGATGAGTATCTGTGAGGGTCAGCATCTGTGAGGGTGAGTGTGTGGGATGTGTATCTGTGAGGGTGAGTGTGTGAGGATGAGTATCTGTGTGAGGATGAGTATCTGTGAGGGTGAGTGTGTGAAGATGAGCATCTGTGAGGGTGAGTGTGTGGGATGTGTATCTGTGAGGGTGAGTGTGTGGGATGTGTATCTGTGAGGGTGAGTGTGTGGGATGTGTATCTGTGAGGGTGAGTGTGTGGGATGTGTATCTGTGAGGGTGAGTGTGTGAGGCTGAGCATCTGTGTGAGGATTAGTATCTGTGAGAGTGAGTATCTGAGGGTGAGTATCTGTGTGAGGATGAGTATCTGTGAGGGTGAGGATGAGTATCTGAGGGTGAGTGTGTGAGGATAAGTATCTGTGTGAGGACGAGTATCTATCAGAGTGAATGTGAACATAAGAACATAAGAAATAGGAGCAGGAGTAGGCCATCTAGCCCTTCGAGCCTGCCCCGCCATTCAATAAGATCATGGCTGATCTGCATCTGAGGGAGTGAGTGAGGATGAATATCTGTGAGGGTGAGTATGTGTGTGAGGATGAGTATCTGTGAGAATGAGTATCTGTGAGGGTGACTGTGTGAAGATGAGTATCTGTGAGGGAGTGTGTGAGGGTGACTGTGTGAAGATGAGTACCTGTGAGGGAGTGTGTGAGGGTGAGTGTGTGAGGTTGATTGTGTTTGTGTATGTGAGGATATGTGTGTAAGGGCAGGGTTTTCCAGCCGTACTTGTCCCATCTTGCTCATCTTGTCCCAAAACTGGAGAAACCAGCCCGTGGTCAACAGATTTTTGCGCCGTCCACCCCCGCCCGTTACGACTCTTGTGGTGGACACCCCCCATGTGTGTTACTATGAATGTATGTGTGCTGGGATGTGTGTGTAAGGATGAATGTGTCAGTATGTGAGGAGTGTGCATATGAGGGTGAGTGAGAGTGTGTGTGTATGTGAGGGGGTATGTGTGAGGGTGAGTGTAACTGCAGACAAATGTGTGTATGTAAGGATAAGTGTGTGAGAGGATATGTGTAGATGAGTGTATGTGAGAGTGAGTATATGTGAGCGAGAAGGGTGAGTGTGTGCGAGAGTAGTCAGTGTGTGCTTGAGAGAGGCTGTGTGTGTGTGAGAGAGGGGATGAAGCGTATGTGTGAGGAGTGTGTGTGTGTTACAGGGAGGTGTGTGTCTGTGTGTGTGTGTGTGTGTGTGTGCGAGAGAGAGAGGGAGGGGTGAGTGTTTGTGTGAGAGAGAGGGGATGACAGAGAGAGTGGTGACAGAGAGAGAGGGGTAAGTATGTGTCAGAGAGCAGTGAGAACGTGAGAAAGAGACAGGCAAGTGTGTGTGTGTGAGAGAGAAAAGGAGGGGTGAATGTGTCTGAAAGAGGAGTGAGTATGTCTGTGAGAAAGGGGTGAGTGTGTGAGAGGGAGGCTGTGTTAAAAAAGGCAGGACTGTCCCTCGGACTAGTCAAGCAACAGCCTGATATTGTCTTGCTGAGTTTAAAGCCAATGGCCCAGAGGAGGTCTTGTGGCACAGCGGTAACATCGCTTCCTTTGGACCAGCAGTTCCAAGTTCAATTCCAATGCCAGGACTTGTTAGCCTTCATTCATAATGATGTTCAATGTGCTGATAATCAACTCGGGAAACCTTCCATCACTTTCCCATTATTCACTTAAGAGGGAAAAAGTATGTACATGAAGGTGCACTAAAATAAATGTCCTAGATGCCTCCATAATCATTCCTGGATATGTCCAGTTCCCTTGACAGGACAGACCCACCCGAGGTGGCAGAATGGTGGTACACAGTCAGGAGAAGATTGTCCTGGAAGTCCTCAAAAATTGTTTTCGGAACTCATGAAGTCTCATGGCATCAGGTTAAACATGGGTAAGGAAATTTCCTGTTGATTATTACTTGTCATCCACCATCAGCTGATAAACCAGTGTTTCTTCAAGTCGACCATCACTTAGAAGTGCATAGCATGTATTCTGGGTGGGGGAGTTTCAATGCCCATTGCCAAGACTGGCTGAGTTGCACCACTACTGACTCTGAAGGACATATCTTCTGGACTGGGCATGTACACATTTCTCACTCTACCATTGCCATCAAGCCAGGGAATCAATCCTAGTTCACTGAGGAATATAGGAGGACCTGTCTGGAGTAGTACCAGGCAGACCTAAAAACAAGGTGCCAACCTGATGAAACTATAACAGAGGACCATATGCATCCCAAATAGTGCAAGCAGTATATAATAGTGTTATGAAGCAGAAGTGGAGCCCCCCCCCCCCACCCCACCATGAGAACTAACAGCTAACCACTTAAAGAGGAAGTACCTCGCCTCATAATCTGTAAAAGTGAATACGAAGTGGTACGATCTCTTCAGCAACTTTTAGTGGTTAAATCAAAATAACTCCCTGACACTCACTCTAAAATCAACAAGTAACAATTTATTCATCTAATTAAGTGAACAAGTTAACTAAACTATTAAAAAAAATATAATTCTAATGAAATGCTGTTCAGATAATTACAATTCTCACTGATTAACAAAATAGAATAGAATTTTAGTCACTCTCTAAATTACAACCAGGTTTTGTGTCTTCTGGAATATTCTGGGCCTTCTCTGTTGATTCTTCTGTCTGGAATTTCTGTCTTTGGTAGCTTTGATATCAAGTTGGTGCTTTCTCTTAAGACACAAATGAAGCTACATGCTGAACTAATAACTGTTCAGATGGCAGTTGCTGTTTGCCTCTGTCGCACAGCCCCCTTCCTTTTATACCTGTGATAACATATCAATATCCCCACAATATGATTGTCCTAGGTTGCCAAAAACATCAGATTTAAGTTTAATTAGTTTTTGTGATCTAAGTATCTAATTCACATTTGATTGGCTGAATTAAAAAAAAATTCAAGAGCCAGTTTGTTGTCCTGGCAACACTGCTGCCTGGCCTTCGATAAACATGTTACAGTCTGAGTTCTCTATAAGTACTTGCATTTTTAAAAAAATTACCAAGCACAGAAAAAGCACCATCTTCTTAAAGGGATCATGCAATGCTTTCCCCAACATTTTACAATTTACAAACACCAATCTACAATTACGCTACTCAACTTCACAAGAATGGATAGAGCTAAGTAATCCATGATCACAGAACCGGATCAAAGCTCTCCAGCTCTGCCACACCCAGACATGAATTATGGTGATCAATTGAATAACTACAGTAAAATAGCATTCAAATAATTACACACATACTTAGTGAGAGGGGAACTGACAACTGACAAGGCAGAAGCATTTGCAACCATTTCAGCCAGAAGCACTGCATGGATGGTCCATCTCAACCGTCTGCTGAGCTCCCCAGCATCATACAGGCCAGACATCAGCCAGTTCAATTCATTCCACACAATATCAAGAAGTCACTGTATACAAAAAAAGATTGTAGTCCCTGGCAACATTTCAGCAGTAGTACTGAAGATTTATGTTCCAGAACTAGCTACGCCCTTAGCCAAGCTGTTTCACTTAAGATAGACAGGGGAAGAGAGATAAACTGAAACCTATGTACACTTTCCCTTACTGTTTGTAATCAGTGTGGTTTTGGAGAGAAAGATACGTGTGGTTCTTAAATCCTGGAGCATGTGTGGTCAATTTAGAAATAACAGCAGTAAGCTTTTGTGGATTTAAACAAAGAAGGTTGTTTATTCACACATGTTCAAGCTGGAAGTTTAAATGATATACCATTTACAAACCATGCACTCAAGAAAAGTACGGTTAAAACATTTTAGTCAAAATAATAAATCATATTTCATGTGCTTGGCTTGTGATAGAAGAATAGTCATTGTTGGCCCAGTAAAGAAAGGAATATTTTCCATTCTTGTTGTTTAGTTGGGTTCAAGTAGCTGGAGTCAGGATTGTTGTTTCCTCAAAAAGATGGCCTTTTCAACAAATTACAAGGCTGGTTACTTATGACTTCAGTGCCCTGTTTCGATACTGTTAGATATTTGAGAGAAAGAAATTAGGCTGCGAGTGTTTGACAGGCTCCCATTCTGCAATTAACTGCTGCTGTTCTGTGGTCTTTGGCATTCTCTGCAAACTGACCAGCAGCTAGCTTTGGTTACAGCCAGAATAGTTTGGAAGTCCAAATCCATCAGTACATAATAGGAGATAGAAGGTAGCCTTTCACATTTAATTTATTGATGACTGGCCTCATCAGCTCCCTCTCTTATACACTTATACAAATGCAACATAGAAAGCATTCTTTCTGATTGTGTCACAACTTCGTATGGCTCCTGCTTTGCCCAAGACCATAGGAACTAGAAAAGGTGGTCCATGTAGCCCAATCCATCATGCAAACCAGCCTCCCATCCATTTACTCTGTCTACACTTCCTGCTGCCTCAGCAAAACAGTCAGCATAATTAAGGACCCCATGCACCCCACCCCCAGACATTCTCTCTTCTATCGTCTTCCATCGGGTAAAAGATACAAAAGTCTGAAGTCACGTGTCAACTGACTCAAGAACAGCTTCTTCCCTGCTGCTGTCAGACTTTTGAATGGATTTACCTTGCATTAAATTGATCTTTATCTTCACCCCAGCTATGACTGTAACACTACATTCTGCACTCTCTCCTTCTCTATGAACGGTATGCTTTGTATAGCGTTCAAGAAACAATACTTTTCATTGTATGCTAATACATATGACAATAATAAATCAAATCAAATAATTGACTTGGAGTGAGGGAGAGGGAGATCCATTGATTTTGAGTTTCAGGTTACTCAAACAATTAGCAGATGCAAATTCCACAAATTGGTTCAATCCAGTTGTTGAGGGGAAAGGTCCCACTGATGGGCCAGAATTGTACATTCCTCCTGGGTGGATTCTGTGGTGGTGGTGGCAGGGAAAGCTTAAAAGACAGGATTTCCTCCTGGATCCACCCACCCCAGACCCAGATGCAATTTTACAGTGGGGCAAGCAGGAACTCTGACAGAAACCTTTTCCGTGACCCTATTAAAGCCCTTAAGTGGCCACTAAATCAGGCCCTCCCTCCAGACACCAGGATTGTCTCCCCCACACCCCTCTCCCAACCCCTTAGAGCCTCCCTTACCTCCCCTCCCCGAGATTCCTGGTACTTATCTGAAGTGCAATTTGGGACTCAAGTACCGCACTGCAATACCTCTTCCGGCCACTGTGCCTGGAGGGGCTGGAGAGCTGTTAGCCAATCTGATTGGCCAACAGCTCTCCAAGGTGTGACTTCCTTCCAGGGGAAGGACTGAAATCCTACCAATCAGAAATCCTGCCAATCAACCCTCAGTTAAGTGTAGCATGGAGCGGGCCTATCAGTTGGCAGGAAGGCAGAGAGAAGACTGTGTAGAGAGAAGGTGGACCCTGACAAGGCTCCATGAGAAGCTCATGTACAAGGGGGTCTAAGGGATACACCTCGTTCATTGGAAGGGGATGGCTGAAGTCTCCAGATGCAGTTGGTAGATGTCCAAGTGGGGTATGGGCACTTTGCTGGTGATGAGCTTGGGAGGAGGGTGATTGAATCAAGGTAAAGACTTCTTCTCGAGACTGCTAGTATTTTCTCAGCAGTTGCTGAGATCCTGCACAGACTGGTGAAGACAGGTGGGCTGGAGGGAGTGATATGAGTGTGGACCGGTGTTTAAATATGGTGATGTGACCTTCAAACCCAGTGGCTGATGGCAGGTGGATGAATCAGCTGCTGTCCTGCCAGGAGAGTCAGAGGGGAGCTCGTTGTGCATAATTAATGTGCCTCCAAGCATGGAATCTAGTGCAGGACCCTGCTATTCTGGTTGGCGGGACAGGCATCACTGGAGTTGGCCACCACTGTATCCTCAAAGTTTTAGAGTGGATCAAAACTGATCCAAAAGCTGCAGTCTTGTGGGAACAAGGTGTCCAATTAGTCTGGTCACTGCCCTCCACTGAACCAGTTCAAATTGTTGCACTTGCCCCAGAGGGATTGGAGTGATGATGTGTCACATGTGCAATCACTCATGTAAGTACAAGCACACTAAGCAACTTACCAAATACAATAGCACAAACTTAATGCCCCGTGTTATGATTTTACCTGTCTCTAACAAGTCAAACAATCCAAGTTCCAATGGTAAGCCTAGCTTCCCATATTTTACTGATTACAAACTTCTGTAGATATCAATATTATGCCTTATTCAAATTTGGGATTACAGGCAATGGATCAGAAAGATTAAACTATCATACACAAAGCATTAGACAAATATTCCAGTATTGAAATTAACCTTTACGACATGTGTTATGGTTATCCCATAACCATTGGAAATAATAAATTATTTGGCTCAGTGAATGCAGTAATATATTGCAATTTCAAAATAAAGTTGGCTCCCACTGTTGGATTGGGGGGAGATACCCCAAAATGCTCTGGGGAAAACCTCTCTGAAGTTCACTGCTGAGGTTATATACAGCAACTATCCAGAAGTGCTAACTTCCCCTAGCGCTGGGCTGGGAACCATCGACGAAGCCATTTAAATCACTTAACTTTGGATGGTTCTGCCAATCTTATACTCACAGTTATTCTGAAAGAGTTAGAAGAAATAAAACTACTTCCAACTTCAGCATAACTATTTTAAGTATCCAGACCAAACCCCTGCACAGGACAATCCCATACTCTGCATTCCCACTCCCTGAATAATCAACCCTCAGGATATTCCCAGCCCTCCCACCTTGGCACTCCATCACGAGATTCCCCAATCCCCTGACCCAGCCACATAGGACTTCTTCTCTCCCCCCGCTTCCCTCTCAACAGGTCTGTTTAGAGTGCTAATGAAGCAGCAGCACTCCGAAAGCTTGTGATTCCCAATAAATCTGTTAGACTTTAACTTGGTATTGTGAGACTTCTTACTGAAAAGTAGAATATCTTTCATTGGGAGAAATTGTTCCTACGGTTTCCCCCTATGGAATGGACTTGATCCAGACCCGGGCCCCCCTCTTGGAGCAAACCAACCCCCTCCTCTGGGAGTCATGCCCTCCCCCTCCCCCATTCCCCAGGAGCAGATGATGCCAGATATCAACCCCCACCCCAGGTGGACCCTCAGTGCAAGGATGTTGCTGGGTTGTGTAAAAATGTTGACAAAGGATGACTACTTCAATGGTTTACAATGGGATCTTGATCAACCCTTACCCACTATGCCTGTAGCCACACTGGCGAGAACTGACAAGTCATTTCCTATGTACAGCGCATGTCAATATATACATGAATGCACATTCTACAACCACCTACTCAAGGTCAAGTAGTAAGGGTTAATCAGTGTTGACCCTGCACACCCCAAGAATGAATAATAACAATAAAAAATCAAGTGTGAAGAGCTTAAGGATTCTGCTGCATTCAGAACAGAGAATATTTCTTGGATACCTCTGATCGATGTACCAGATTCTGCCTACCATCAAGTTTTAGCATGAGACGGAATGTTTCAGTGCTCAATGTTGACAACATTGACAATATGCTGAAGTTGGAAGTAGTTTTATTTCTTCTAACTCTTTCAGAATAACTGTGAGTATAAGATTGGCAGAACCATCCAAAGTTAAGTGATTTAAATGGCTTCGTCGATGGTTCCCAGCCCAGCACTAGGGGAAGTTGACAACATTGAAGCCAAACAGTTGATCTTCTGTCAAAACATTTGCACCTCAGCTGTTGATTCCACTCACATTCCTGGCTTCAAGTCCACACTGATCTCCATGGCAAATTATTCACAAAGGTGAATGCAAAACTTCATAACCAGTCCACCGTAAGTAGGTATGGCCAATCTTTAGAAATCACTGTCTCAGCTGGAGCATTGAGTTCAATTCCAGACAGCACAATTTTCGATTGAAGTCAAGGCCTTGAAGAGGGTGCAGAGGGTGATTTACAGAAGTGAGGGACCAGATATGGAGAGACTAACAAAACTGGAACAGTTCTTCTTAGAATAGAGAAGGCTTTGGGGAGATTTAGTAGAAGTGTGCAAAATTATGAGGTGTTTTGAAAAATAGAATGCTGTGGAGATGCCGGCATTGGACTGGGGTGGGCACAGTAAGAAGTCTCACAACACCAGGTTAAAGTCCAACAGGTTTATTTGGTAGCACAAGCTTTTGTAGCACTGCTCCTTTGTCAGGTGAGTGAGACACAGTAAGAAGTCTCATCACACTACATTAAAGTCCAACAGGTTTATTTAGAGCACCGATGAAGGAGCAGCACTCTGAAAGCTTGTGATTCCAAATAAACCTATTAGGTTTTAACTTGGTGTTGTGAGACTGCTTACTGAAAAGTAGAATATCTAGAGAGGAATTGTTTCCACAGGCATATGAGTTGGTAACCAGAGGTTGAATGTAAATGACAAAAGAAACAGAAAAAAAATGAGGAGAATCTAATTTATGATCATCATAGAGGGTAGATATATGCTACTAAGTAGGTAACAGTGCTTGTGGCAAGTCAGTTTTAGTCACATGAAATGGCTAAACATGGTACAAAATACCTGCACATGTGTATTGGCACTCCAAGTTTGGCATTGGCACTGGTACAAGTAGATATGTCTCTGCTGACACAAATTAACAGTCCTCACTTGAGTCAGTACCCTGAGGTGCTGATTAGTAGAATAAAGTGGAGTAGTTCAACTAACAGCCTTGGCAAGGATCCCAAGTTATGGAATTGTGCCAATTCACAGATGTTCACCAAGCAAAGTTATGGCACAAAATCCAATGTTGTGCAATTGCAATGAATGTCATAAGGTTCATGGTAGGAGTTAAATCTAAATGATATTTTTCACTGGTTAGTTTTAATATTTCTCCAGCAATACCAGAATTTTGCACAGCTGGATTCATTTTGAGATGAGGTTTCCTGTTCCTTCAGAGAAAAAGAAAAATACATTTTGGGAGGCAGAATGCTTATATCCAGTAATACTGGACAATGATTTGAGTCATCCTTGGCTACAAATGGAACTATAGAATGAAAAAAAAGACTATTAAAATTATTTATCTGCTAATGGTTCAATAGAAGGAATAGGGCTTATGAATGCAAGAAATAGGAGCTGGAGTGGGCTGTTTGGCCCTTTGATCCTGTGCAGCCATTCAGTAAGTTCATGGTTGATCTTGTATCTCAATTTCACTTTCCTGCATTCCCCTATATCCCTTAATTTCTTCAGTACCCAAAAAACTATTGACCTCTGAATGAATAAAGTTTATTTATTAGTCAGAAGTAGGCTTACATTGACACTGTGATGAAGTTACTGTGAAAACCCCTGAGTCACCACACTCTGGCGCCTGTTCGGGTACACTGAGGGAGAATTTAGCATGGCCAATGCACCTAACCAGCATGTCTTTGGACTGTGGGAGGAAACCGGAGCACCCGGAGGAAACCCACACAGACACAGGGAGAATGTGCAGACACCACACAGACAGTGACCCAAGGTAGGAATTGAACCAACACTATATACGATATTCCAGAAGTGGCCTTAACAGTGCCTCAAATAATTTAGGAAGACTCCTTCATTCTTATTGTCTAATCCTGATATAACAAAAGTTAACAATAGATTGCTAGATGAACCATGATTTTCCTTCCATAAATCCATGATTAATCACATTGTGATTTTCTGTTACCATATCCCTTATAACAGATTCAAGAATTTTACTGATCACTGATGTTAGACTAGCTGGCCTATAATTACCTATTTCCTCTCTCCCTCCTTTCTTAAATAACAAGATTATGCCTGCTATCTTCCAATCTTATGCAACTTGACAAAACTAAGCTATCCCTCCACATCCTTATTTACCCATCTGCAGCCTTTGGCAAGAGCAGATTTGAAGAGGCCAGAACCTAAGGAGAAGAATGGCTAACAGCATTAGCTGACATGGGGGACAGGAAGGGAAGTTGGGTGGTCCGGGGTCAAGTGGAAAAATACTCAAGAGTCTCAGCACAGAGCACGGACAAGGCATGGAGTGAGAAGGGGAGTGTGGGGGTTGGTGAAGGGAATAGGAATGAAACGAGAAAGATACAAATTCCAAACTAAAGCAGGGGGCAGCCTTAGAGAAAGTCTTGCCCAGTGGGCTAGGGGAAGGGAAGGGAGTAGTAGAAATATTTGCTGGAGGTAAGAGTGAAGGAGACAGGGGACTGGTTTCAATAGAGAAAATAAGCCAGAGGTTCCTATTACATTTCAGGATGATCCTACAGTAGTGAGCAGTTTTTGCAGATGTGAGCAGGATCCAGGATGCTTTATGGGGTCCAGCTAGGTCTGATGGTAAATGGTTAAATGACTTGATCACCATATCCATTCAAGTTCTTGTCACCTGGGCTTGAGGTGTGGAGATGAGGGTCTTACCTGAGGAAGAGTGTGAAAAGGGGATGAGGACATCAATGGTAGGGTTGAGGATTTGGTTGAACAGATCAGTAGCTGCAGAGATGTTGTGGTGTATGGAGGGCCAAGGGATAGATAGTTGAGATTTTTTGAATGCAGTTATAATGAATTGGAGGATAGTTATTTTCCGTGGATAGATACAAAGGGAAGTAAGGTTTAGTGTGAGATGTGGACGGACAGTGCAACAAGGAAATGACTTGAGATAGTCTAATCTGCAATTGGTAGTACGCAGGCAGTGAAGTTACCAACATGCCACCTCCATAAACTGCTACCTGCGTCCTAACTTGCACCAAATTCTGTTCACCCGCTGTGCTCTCTGATCTACATTGCCTCCCAGTTAAGTAATGCTGCAATTGTAAATTCCCTCCATGGCCAGGCAGCTTCCTATCTCTAAACTCCTCCAGCCCTGCAATCCTCCTAAATATCCACCTCTAATTCTGGCATTGTTTCACGACTGGTGGCCTTGCTTTCACCCCTAAGTTCTGGAGTACCGTTCCAAAATGTCTCTGCCTCTTTTCTGCAGTTTATTCCTTTCAAGGATAGTCCTAAAAGGACTGTTTGTCCCAGCTTTAGGCCTAATATCTTATATGGTATGATGTCATATCTTGTTCCATAATCTCTGCTTGAAGAGCCAAAGACATTTTATTGCAATCAAAGTACCATATAAATCAAGTTGTTGTTCATTTGCCAATTACACACCCATTCTTCAAGTTTATTAATGTCTTCCTTTTGCTTTGTTGCATTCCTCCCCTGTAATAATTACATGCCACAAGTATGGTGTAGTCTGCAAACTTTGATATTGTACTTCCAATCCCCAAGTCCAAATCATTTATGTAAATGGTGGACAACATGGGTGTCACAGTGGCATAGAAGTTAGTGTTGCTGCCTCATGGTGCTAGGACCTGGGTTCGATTATGGGCTTGGGTCGCTGACTGTGCACATACTCCATGTGTGTTTCCTCCGGATGCTCTGGTTTCCTCCTACCATCCGAATGATGTGCTGGTTAGGTGCATTGGCCTGTATTAAATTCTCCATCAGTGTACCCGAACTTCATTGCAGTGTTAATGTAAGCCTACTTATGACACTAATAAATAAGCTTTAAATTTGTTCCATGTAGAAAACCACTTGCCACTATTTCCCACTCAGAGTAACTGTCTTTAACCCTCTATTCTCTATTTCCTGTTTTGTATTCATCTCGCTTTCTCTCCTTAATTTTGCTCCTTAATTCTCCCTGATTCTGCAGCTGAATTTTGAGTGGTCGGTCGGGGTAACTCACTAACCATGGGATCTCCAGCTAAATTTGGGGTTTTAAAATATCTCGCTGAACTCTGGTCTGCTGAATTTCAGAAAGTGCTAGGAACAAAAGCTCCATTTGTTTGATGGTGACTGTGGTAGGAAATTCTTGCTTGGAGAGTTAGGGCTGAGAAGGACTCTTGTGGGCACTGTGGGTGGCAGCAGACCTGTTCTTGTGATCCTTCTTAAGCTGTGGTTGCTATATTGCGAACAAAAATGTCTGATTTTAAGTGTAGCAATGGAGCTTTCTAAATATTGGACGATGGAAAATAATTTTAAAAAATGAATTCTGATCCTGTTTTAACTCTTGTTGGTATTTTGGGGAAAGAATAAGTTTGCTTTGATTTCAGTGGTACAGTTTTTAAGTTTTTGACATGATCCAAACAGGAAGAGGTTTTATCTAGCATTCTACTTAATAAGAAAAAAGTGGATAATTAGTTGTCCCTTGGCACTTAAACCGGATAATCAGAGGAAACAAGCTGAGCATCAGATTGAGCCAAATGTAGATAAAGCTCATGTGACCATGCCCATGAGCCACTAATATGCTATGTAACTAGTGCAAGTGCAGTCATTTTTAGCTTTCCCACTGGTTCAATCAGTGGGTAAAGGTATCAGCGATCTAGTTTCTCTCTGAGCAACCATTCAGACATTGCTTCATCTCTCTATCTGCAATAAGTTCACTGATCTCAACTGGATTGATAGTCTGAGCAGTGTGAATGGCCTTTAGCTCTGAGGGTGAAAGGAGAGCTCCAAGTGTTCAATCTCCTTCCTTCTACTTGTTCGTAACATTCTGAATATGCATGAAATACTTTGCATTTTGCAAAACAGAACGTATGTTACTGGTGACTGGCAGGACAGTACAGAGAGAACAGTTTTTTAGTTTCTGTATTTTTCCAAATCTTGAAAGAACTATTAAAAATCATGGCCCTTTATACACCATACTTTACCTACATTAAAGGGAACATCACGGATAAGACCTCATGATGTATCCATTTCCAAATCTTTTGAGGACAATCTATTCAAGTAAATAGTTGTAGCTGTTTATCCCAAAGTCACTTCTCAAATACAAGACTTCCTCACTTAACAGTTCTGAACTTCTTTGAAAAGTACAGGCTTTGTCGACAATTACTTTTCTATACATTTATTTAATATCCTAGTCAGTAAAGTTATATGTTAATCATCCAGACTGATGCCATTACTATCAATTATTTCCTTATACAAATATTTTCACATATAACACTTAGAGTGGAATTTTCAAAACTTAGTCCTTGCCAAGATCGCAGGACCGTTTGTGGGCTGGGAATGCAGTGAGGTGTGCTCTACCAAGGACAGGAGGAGGATGACAAACCCTCCATCCGAGCAGGTGTGGATGGAAATGGCCTAGAAAATCAGAAATGAGGTGCCTCCAACCAGGAGGCTGTGCGACCAGAGGATCCAGGTCCTCAGAGGAGGGTAGGACATGTGAGAGACTTAACTCTTTCTCTATTGCTGAGCCTCAGACTCTCCAGCCTTTTCCAGCCTCATGGCAACACTTCTTGCATTTCCACTCATTCCTTTCTCCAAACACCTCACTTCCTCATCTGCAATAGACTGAAGTTTTTAGATGTCCAGACAACCTGTCCAGGCTTCCGCCGTGCTGACAGTGTAGTTAAGAAAGCCTACTAGTGCCTCTTTCTCAGAAGGCAAAGGAAATTTGGCATATCCATGACGATTCTCACCAACTTTTACAGATGCACCATAGAAAACATTCTTTCTGGTTGCATTACAACTTGGTATGTCTGCTGCTCTGTCCAAGACCGCAAGAAACTACAAAGGATCATGAATGAAGCCCAGTCCATCACGCAAACCAGCCTCACATCCATTGACCCTGTCTATACCTCCGGCTGCCTTGGAAAAGTAATTAAGAAACCCACCACCCTGGACATTCTCTCTTCTACATTCTGTGGTCGAGAAAAAGATACAAAAGTCTGAGGACAAGTATCAACAGATTCAAGAACAGCTTCTTCCCTGCTGCCTTTTGAATGGACCTACCTCACATTAAGTTAATCTTTCTCTACACTTTAGCTATTAATGTAACACTACATTCTGAACCCTCTCCTTCTCAATGTACAGTATGCTTTGTCTGTATAGCACACAAGAAACAATGCTTTTCACTGTATACTAATACATGTGACAATAATAAATCAAATCAGATCAAATGACGAGCCAGACTCATGCTCACTCTCATCCTCACCATCCTTTCCTCTCATACACATGCCTCACAGTTTTCCTCTACAAAAGTCCTTCCTTCCTGCCCACATAAGCCATTACAAACATTCAAAAGCTCCCTGCTTTTTCTCCTGGCAGAGGAAGAGAACTCACAACCTCACAATATCCAATAGGTTCAAACTCCTGTCGTTATCCATTAGCTGGATGTCTGTTCTGTGGGGAGTGGATCAGTTTATAATGCTCTCCATTCTTGAGAGGTCTGCCAAAAACTATCTAGCTTTTCATACAAAAATAGTCATTGGCAAGGTTACAGAGAACTGTTGACACTAATTTGGTGGTATTTAATGGAGGCAATGGGTGTCTTGCTAGCTGGCTGGAGAACTGTTGAAAGCCCTGTATTGCCTATTTTTGGGAAGTCTTGCCAAATTAAGTGCCAATAAGATGTTTAATTGGTCAGTGGGGTTTCTTCCCTAGAATCAAGGATTGCGGGGTCTGGGGGAGCACTGCCCACCAAGACCTATCTGCCAGCCTTAGGCTAGCAACCCTTCATTGTTCAGTAGCACCACCGGCAAGGTGGCTCAGGATTGCTGCCAGACCCAGCACGGGAATCGTGAGGTTGAGGTTGCAAGGAGAGAGTGTCAACATCAAGGGTAAGCGGGTGGCTTTCAGCAAACACCCTCATTCCATGACCACCCCCCCCCCCCACCCCCCCCCCAACCCCCGCCATACTTCCCTATGCCAGGTCCCTTCATCAGACACTGAGTGCCTTTGAATAATGACCTTCCCCTACCATCAGAAGCCCACAAGTAACTGCTACAGGGTTAACTTTTCAAGTTTCCAGCAAGGTATGTTCCCCACTCACTGCTGAATAAATACTCATGGCAATAGCATGAGGCTCTTAAATGGGCATTAATTAACTGGTTAAGGGCCTCAATTGGTGGTGGGCATGAAGACCACTCAGATGCCTTCCTGCTGCAAGTTTAATTGAGGGGAGGTGGTGAGGTCCCTATCCACAACTCTCTTGCAAGATTAAATGCTCCCCACCACAAGTACACTTATGTTAACACTGCAGTGAAGTTACTGTGAAAATCCCCTAGTCGTCACACTCTGGCGCCTGTTCGGGTACACTGATGGAGAATTTAGCCTGGCTAATGCATCTAACTAGCACTCTTTCGGACTGTGGTAGGAAACTAGAGCACCTGGAGGAAACCCACTCAGAAATGGGGAGAATGTACAACTCTGCACAGATAGTGATCCAAGCCAGAAATTGAACTGGGGTTCCTGGCGCTGTGAGGCAACAGTGCTAATCATTGTGCCACCATGCCATCCTATGGCCAAAGGAGCCTCAGTTTAATACCTTATCCATGAGACATAGAGTTAACCACTGTGCCACCATCATGGCAAAGCACATTGTATTCTGCCTATCAAACTGCAGGGAGCCTGCAACAGAGAAAGGGAAGAGTGGGGTGTTAAATTATTAGCATTTGCTAATGTCCCTATCCTGTGTGAAGTGTTGCATTTATCAAGGTGAAAGAGTGTCTGTTGGGACAAAGATTCCTTTATCTTTTTCAACTCAGTTCCAATATCAAGCCATTCAAATAGTTTCAGGGCAAAGCAACAAAAAAATTATTGCCCCTCCCAGAAACTTTGTAAATTGGCCCCAAATTTTCTTCTTTGTAAGTTTAATAAATCTTTGTGCGATCCAAGCATGAACTGGATCCCCATAGCCTCCAGCTGGAATTCGTCACTCTCCTTCAGGAAACCTCCTGCACTTTTCCCCCCTTAGCTTTTTACCCCCAAATTAAACTTTATGGGGCCCCAACTGAAGGCTGGAGTACCCAAGTCATGATGTGGAGATGCCGGCGTTGGACTGGGGTAAACACAATAAGAAATCTCACAACACCAAGTTAAAGTCAAACAGGTTTATTTGGTAGTAAATGCCATTAGCTTTTGGGGTTTGCCCCTTTGTCAGTCTAAAAGACTCACCTGACCAAGGGGCAAACCCTGACCCCAACAATGATGGAGCTTTTTAGACACTGGGGGAGCACGGGATCAGGGTTTGCTTTCATGATGAGGCTCAATTTGCCAGTCACGTGGGAAAACAGCCACTAAGCTGAAGTCATGCAGCTCAGCAGTAAGTACAGAGTCATATCTTAGCAAGAGTTAAGTCTCCAGGAGTGGGGAAATTGGAGGGAAAAGTCAATGGAAAAGAGTTTGGTCCACATTTCTGGGCGCACAATTCATTTTGCGGAGGTCAATTCCTGAATATGATCTCTGGCACCTGATAAATGCTCAAAGACACACTGCAAATGATTTATGAGTGGCCAGGAGGTGTGCTTAATACAAATTATGGACAACTTGAAGATGCTAATCAGGAGTCTGATGCCTGTTTCAGGATTCTGATGACAAATTCAGCAACAACTGGGAGAAGCATATGCTGCCGTTTTTCCTAGTCTACTATTAAAGTCCATTGAAAGACAAGTAAGACCTGGTGAATTTGGGGCTCCCCAATGTGTGAATCACTTCCCTCCCTATTCCCCTACCAGCAAAATCTGGATCTGTCGGAAATGGGATGGGACTTCTTGATCTGGGGTCCTGGCACAGTTTTCGATAAGGCTTCATGATCCTGTGAAAATCCAGGCCTAAGTTCTTGATTTATTTGCTTAGCTTTTTATAGAGGAGAAGGAGTTCTCATCTTGGCTCTCCAATAATACTATGGACTGCTGCACTCATTCCATCAACTCTGGTCATCAGCCCCTCCTCACCAGGGCATATTTCATGATTGACTGAGGAGCAGAATGGGCCTTTCAAATGGAGTCTCCATCTCCAATTGCACATTGTGCAAACCTGTGGCCCAGTTGTGGGACTCTTGCCTTCGAGTCAAAGGTTTGTGGATTTAAGCCCCACTCCACAGAGTTGTGCAATTGATTCTGACTAACATGCCAGTGTAATGCTGAAAGAGTGCTGGACTGTTGGAAGTGTTGTCTCTTGGATGAGGCACTAAACCGAGGCTCCTTTGGCTCTCTCAGAGGAGTGTAAAAATCCCATGGCCTTTTGAAGAAAAGGTGGGGAGTTCTCTCCTGTTTTCAGCCGTGATCTTATTGAATGGTGGAGAAGGCTTGAGGGGACAAATGGCCTATTCCTGCTCCTCTGTCCCTATGTTTTAGTGTCCTGGCCAATGCATATCCCTCAGGCATAAGCAGATGAGCTGGTCAGGTGTTATTGCAGTTTGTGGGAACTTGCTGGGCACAAATTGGCTGTTATATTTCTACACTACAACAGTGACTTATTCTCAAAATATATTTAGTAATCTGCTTTGAGACAGCTTGAGGTGTAAAAGATGCTACAGAAATGAAAGTTCATTATCAAAACGAGTCCAATTTTGAGTGGAGCTGCAACTCACATCTCTAACATGTAATTCAATTCACATTGGAAACCAACCCAAAACCAACTTCTCTCATAGTATTTTAAACAGATACATAGAAATGTAGAAAATAGGAGGAGGCCATTAGGCCCTTTGAGCTTGCTCTGCCATTCATCACTATCATGGCTGGTCATCCAACTCAATAGCCTAAGCCTGCTTTCTTCCCTTAACCTTTGATCCCATTTGCTCCAAGTGCTATACTTAGCCACCTCTTGAATACATTCAATGTTTTGGTAATGAATTCCACAGACTCACCACTTTTTGGGTGAAGAAATGCTCACCTCCATCCTAAATGGTCTACCCTGAAACCTCAGACTGTGACTCCTGGTTCTCAACTCCCCCACCATTGGGAATATCCTCCCTGCATCCACCCTGTTTAGTCCTGTTAGAATTTTGTAAGTCTCTATGAGATTCTCTCCTCATTCATCTCATTCTAACTTGTAGTAATTCTGCACTGCTCACTATCACTTTTAATTTACAGCAGGAGCAATGGATTCAAAACAATATAGGAATAAACTCATGAATGCTTGAAGGTAGCTGAGCTTCACTTCAGAACAGACTTATTATAACCCACCATCCACACAATAGGTGGCTCCATCACTGGATTACTCAGTTCCAGTGAGTTCATGGTAACTAAATATCTGAAACCGACTGTTAAGTTGATTCCAGCTCAAAGATTTGGCTTGGAGTGTGGAGATCTATGCCAAGGCAGAGTTGTTCTTCTGGCCTACCACTGAAGTTAATAGTGGATCAGGTCCAATACAAATGCATTGGTCGGTTTAACTACCCTATCCTCTCAGAACAGCAATGTTCAGTAGACCTGGCTGTGGAAAATACTTGGGATGATCTTGCTTGCAATGTCAGGAGTTGCAGATAAGATGACTGATGTTTTAACAGTTTTAACAATGTAACTGGAGAACCTGAGCATTTGGAAAGGCTATTGATGGGGAAGCTATAAGGAAAATAATTCCTATCCCAGCCACTGCAGCGATTCTCTAGTCCAACATGAAAATCACATGGTCCAATAAAAGACAGGTAACTTCCCTTGTATAGCTATAGCCACACAATAATCCAGGCACGTCGTAAGTCCACGGGTGATGTGTCAATAAGTGATGCATGCACAAGTGATGAACCCAGCATGATGTACCATGAGTGAAGTATCCATGAGTGATATGCCCTTGTATAGTGCAACTCCAGAACATGCCAGAAGCTTGACACCATCAAGGACAAAGCAGCTAAATGATCGGCAACCAGCTCACAGCTTAAACATTCAGTCTCTTCATCACTGGTTCACAGCAGCAGCAGTGTGTGCCATCCACAAGATGCAATGCAGCAGCTTGCTCTGACTTCTCCAACAACTACAACTAGTACCACCTAGAGGAACAAGGGTAATAGATGTGTAGGAACATGCCCACCTACAAGTCCCCTCCAAGTCGCACAACATCCTGATTTGGAAATATATTGCTGTTCCTTCACTGTGGCTGGTCAGTATCCTGATGTGTACTTACACCACATGAACTTCAGAGAATTAAGAAGACAGCTTATCATCACCTTTCAAGGGCCTTAGAGATGGACATCAAATGCCAGCCTTGCCAGCGATAGCCACATGAATGAATAAAAAAGAATTGTTCATGGTATATGGACACATCACTCATTGTACGCAATTCCACCATCTTAAACATTTACTTCCTTTACTACTAGTGCACCGTGGCAGCAATGTGTACCGACTGTAAGATGCATTCCAACAAGGTTCTTTCAACATCACCTTTCAAACCTGCAAGTCTTCCATCAAACCCCTGATTTGTGCAATGCAGATGGTGGAAAGGCTTTGAGAAAGCAGGGAGTGAATTATTTCTAAACATAATTCTCAGCCGCTGACCTGCTTTAGCCACAATATTTATGTGATTGGTCTAGTTACCTTTCTGGTCAAAGTTAACCCCCACAATATTGATCGTGGGGAATACAGTGACAATAATGTCATTGAATGTCAAACACAGGTGGTTAGATTTTCTTTCTCAGATTAGATTTTCAGACCAAAGCTGTAATGAGGTCTCAAGCTGAGGAGTCTTGGTAGAACCCAAACTGTACTTTGTTGAGCAAGTTTTGCTGACTTAGTGCCACTTGTTAGCACTGTTAATGATACAGTCCAACACTTTGCTTACGATTGAGAGTAGGCTAATGTGATAGTTAGTTGGATTGGATCTGTCTTACATTTTTGTGGACAGGATGTACCTGGTTAATTTTCATAGAATCTATAGAATCCCTACAGTGCAGAAAGAGGCATTCAGCCCACTGAGTCTGTACTGACCACATCCAACCCAGGCCCTAATACCATAATTCCCCCGCTAAGGCCCCTGACACTAGAGTCAATTTAGCATGGCCGATCAACCTAACCTGCACATCTTTGAAATTTTCTGCTTTTGGAATTTTCTACTTTTTGAGGTAGATATCTGTGTTGTAACCATACTAGAATAATTTGGCTAGGGGCTAAGTTCTGGAACACAAGTCTTCAGCACTACAATAGGATATTCTCAGAGGCCGTAGTTTTAGATGTAGCCAATGCACTCAGCATTTCTTGATCATAGGTCACAGGATCCTATAGTGCAGAAGGAGGCCATTTGGCCTATCGAGTCTACACCGACCACAATCCCATCCAG
This sequence comes from Carcharhinus amblyrhynchos, assembly GCF_965287045.1. Lineage (NCBI taxonomy): Eukaryota > Metazoa > Chordata > Chondrichthyes > Carcharhiniformes > Carcharhinidae > Carcharhinus > Carcharhinus amblyrhynchos. Next base: position 12,848,137 of record NC_137334.1, on the reverse strand, counting down.
GCCCTATCGCCATAGCCCCATGTATTCACCCTAGCTAGTCTTCCTGACACAAAGGGGCAATTTAACATGGCCAATACACCTAATCTGCACACCTTTGGACTATAGGAGTAAACCGGAGCACCTGGAGAAACCCATGCAGGCACAGAGAGAATGTGCAGAACAGCGACCCAAGCTGGGAATGGAACCTGGGTCTTGGTGCTGTGAAGCAGCAGTGCTAACCACTGTGCCACAGTGGATATCACACAGAGTGAATCAAATTGGCTGAAGATTGGCTTCTTAAAACTGGGGACCTCAGCGGAAGGTTGGATCATTCATTTATGACTGAAAATGGTTGCACGTCTTTTGCTCTTATATGCTGGGCTCCATCATCATTAAGGACGGGGCTCCTTATGAGAACCTTCCCTTTTAGTTATTTATTTGTCCACCACAATTCAAAGTGGGATTTGGCAAGACCTCAGAACTTTGATCAGATCCATTGGCTACAAAGTCACGTAGCTTTGACTATTGCATGCTGCTTCTCTGTTTGGTATGCACGTGGTCCTGTATTATAGCTTCACAAGGTTGGCACCTCATCTTTAGGAATCCCTTGTGCTGCACCTGTCATATTGTCCTATACTCCTCAGGGAAGTAGGGTTGATCCCTGACTTGATGCTACCAGGAATGATGTGTTTATAAGTGATGTAGCATATGCATATGAAGTATTACTCATGCTGTATCACTTGTGGATACGTTACTCATGGTATACCACTCATGAAGCATCACTGAGGACATATCATTCATGGCTTTTCACTTATAACATATCAGTCATGGATGACTCACTCATGCTACATCACTTATGTTTTCATGTTCACTGGCCCAAATACAAGTTTCCTAAGTCAAACAGTCAAGCTTCTGATAAGTGGTCCATGCTCTTAATGAATGGGCCACAAGGATAAGACACACTTGCATTGCCACCACTGGCCAAATAGTCATAGAATCACTACAGTGCAGAAGGAGGCCATTCAGCCTGTTGAGTCTGCAGTGACTCTCCAACAGAGCACCTTTTAAAGGCCTATCCCTGTGACCCCATGCATTTACCCCGCTAATCCCCTTAATCAACATATCTTGGGAACTAAGGGCAATTTAGCATGGCCAACCCACCTAACCCGCACATCTTTGGAATGTGGGAGAAAACCGGAGCTCCCGGAGCAAACACACGCAGACACGGGGAGAATGTGCAAACTCCACACAGACAGAATCGACCCCAGGTCCCTGGCGCAGTGCCACCATGCCCTCCCATAGTCAAAGAGCAAACAAGAAAGGAGGGGAGGAATGAGAAGGATGAGGAACTAAGGGTTCTTCTAATGCAACAGAGCAAGATACTACAATGGGATATTATCAGAGGCTGTAGTCTTTGCACCCAGCATTGGATACAAGATACAGAGCAGTAAAGAAGATGGAAGCAGCTTGTCAGCAATCATACACTGAAAAGACAGTAGGTTTGGATTGCTCAGCAGTCCCTTGGGAGCCTGCAGGGCTCCCAATCAACATCATGAGACACAAAAAAGATAGAGGCCATACCTTACTTAAAATAAGGAAAGACAAATCCTTACAATTGGCTTGAGGCTAATGACAGCATGCTTCAGAGTAAGAGGGGCACCCCATAAGGGAAACAGTAGATCTACTTTGCAGGGATCATGTTAAAAAACAGCTATGTCATTTGTTTGTTCTGGTGGAATCATTTGTCATATGTCTGTGTCTATCAGAAAGCATTGTTTTCTAAAATGCCACGTTACGTGGTTTTACTGAATTTTAGTATTAACAAAGTGGTGCATCTCCATTTATTAGGAATTCACAGTACTTGCACACATTCCTTTACGTACTTCTGACATGATCCAGACCTGGGGAATAACATTTGGAACAGTGCTACAGATGAATTACTACTGAGTCTTGTATAAACTTGCTTGACTTAAGCAACTTCTGTTTACAGCATCACCTAATTTGTACCGATTTGCCCTTGCTTATTTTAACTGTGTGATGGCAACTGATTCAAAAATCTGGTGAATAACAAAGGAGTTATCTGATATTCTTCAGGGCTTGTTGAAGATCTGATTCAAGCCAATGAGGAAATTCAGAAACGTAGCTTTTCGGAAAGCACAATTCCACTACAGGGGTGAAGGACCACTAAATAAATAATGTCACAGCTTTCAGCACCATAGGAGCCCAGAGATGATAAAAATAACAATGACCATTTCCTACAGCTCACACTGATAGCCAACAAAGGGCAATAACATGGGTGTGCACTGGAAACATTCAGAATGGGCAGTTTGTTTCATCAGTCAATGCCTAACTCTGATTTGGAACTCATAGCGGCAGTACGGTGGCACAGTGGTCAGTACTGCTGCCTCACAGCACCAGGGACCCGGGTTCAATTCCGGTCTCAGGTCACTGTCTGTGTCAAGTTTGCACATCCTCCCCGTGTCTCTGTGGGTTTCCTCTGGGTGCTCTGGTTTCCTCCTACAATCCAAAGAAGTGTGGGTTAGGTTGATTGGCCATGCTAAATTGACCATAGTAACAGGGAGATTACCAGGGTAAATATATGGGGTTATTGAAATAGGGCCTGGGTGGGATTCTAGTCAGTGCAGACTCGATGGGCCAAATAGCCGCCTTCTGCACTGTAGAGATTCTGTGATAAATTCTATGATAAATCCCTACAATGCAGAAGGAGACTATTTGGCCCTTCGAGACTGCACCCACTCTCCAACAGAGCATCTTACCCAGGATATATTCCCTTAACTCCATGTATTTACCCTGCTAATCCCCCTAGCCTACACATCTTGGGACAATTGGGGTAATTTATCATGGCCAATCCACCTAACCGGCACATCTTTGGAGTGTGGGAGGAAGCCGAAGCACCCAGATGAAGCCCATGCAGACATGAGGAGAATTTGCAAACTTCACATAGACAGTCAGCCAAGGTTGGAATTGAACTTGGGTCCCTGGCATCAGTGCTAACCACTGTGCCACTGCGAATCCCTGACACCAAACTGCCATTTTGAAGCTCTCAGATCCAGTTATTTCCCTTGCTCTTCTTTTAATCCTTTCACAGGATGTGGGTATCACTGGCTAGGCCAGCATTTATATTGCCCATTCCTAATTGCCCTTCAGAAGATGATAGCGAGCCATCTTCTTGAATCACTACAGTCCATTTTGTGTAGGTACACTCAACATGGTGTTAAAGAGAGCAGTGCCAGGGTTTTTATGCAGTGATAGTGAGGGAATGGTGATATATTTCCAAGTCAGGATGGTGTGTGGTTTGGAGGAGGACTTACATGTAGTGGTTTTCCCATTCATCTGCTGCCTTTGTATCTCAAGATGATAGAGGTCTTAAAGACGCAAATTGAACATGCATTCAGCTGCATGAGGGGATTGGCATGGGGCTTTTGTGTGAGGTGTTTTTTGACTTTCTTTTGTGGCCGATGAGTTATTGGGAGTATGTGTTGCTGGAGTTCACACAAGTTCTTTGAGTCAGAAGGGAGTGGTGCTGGGTATTGAGTCAATTTTGAAAGTCTTTGAGTGGAGTTTCCTTAAAATGCACAATGCATGTGCTATCATTTACAGTTGTAAATATTCATGGTCTATAAAGAAAGTCATCATGTAAACTGTCCATTCTAGTAGCAATCCCCCTACCACCCTCACCCTGGTAGACCCTCCCCCCAGCAGAGCAGCCCCTCTCCCTATCCCCAGCCCACCCCAGTTGCTGGCCTCCCTCCATCCCAGACCAATCCCCATGCAGAATAGCAACGGGACCCCCCACTCCCACCACTTACCCCAGGTCATGCTCACAATAGGCTCCACCCCCTTAGCACTGCCTAATGCCTCATGGGTAGTGCCAAGGTGCCCCTGGTGCTTGGGCATTTTGCCCCTTGAGCAGTGTCAGGAGGCGTAGGCTGGCACTGCCAGGGTGCCCATGCCAAGGAAGCACCATCCCTCGCTGTCTGATCCCCTGAGCGGCCCCAGTTGCCCCCTTCACTCTGGTGTGGTCTCCTGCCAGTTCCCTGAAGGTGGGGAGGTACTCTAACCTCCGCTAGAGTGAAGTGCTACTGGTGGGGTGGGAGATGCTATCAGGGCCGACACGGACCGGATAATCACATTCAAATGATATTTAAATTACATTTAAAACATATTCAAATTACTTACTTCACTTTCCAATGAACTTCTGTGTGTTCCCGGCGGTGCCATTTTCTTCTGGTTGGGAGATGTATGGGAAATACTTGCGGGGAACCCGCAAAATGGCTGACATGCGCATCTCCCAATCTGACTCACCAGAAAAGTTGTAAGTCGCAATGGGAGAATCGGGCCCCCAATTCCAGTGACTAGACCAGTCAGGTGGTACTCTTCAACAACTTCCTGCATCAGTCTTGGTTATTGTGATGGTATCTGTTCTTCAGAACATTACGCTGAAGAGAGATGTGGGCCTTGAGGACATTGAGGCTTTGAAGGAGACAGTTCATTGGATGAAGAACATGGGCAGGAAGTAAGAGAGGAAGAGAATTTGGAAGTGAGGGGACATTATATCAAACACTGAAGAGTCTCTGCTGCGTGACAAGGTGGTCAGGCACAACTTGGGGCACAAAAGGCTCATGAGGATGCCATGAATATCGTGGATCGGTTGATTCAGGAATATTTCACTGAGCCCTCTGATCGACGTTGAGGGATATGATATGGGAAGGAGTCTGAAATACCTGGACTAGCACATTTATGGAAGAGGCAACCTGGAATATCTAATCACTTACCGCCAGTGAAAGGAGGACATTTGCACAGAGGATTTGACCTCACCATGGAAGATCCCGTTATCTCTTTCACCCACATATCCTGTCACAACAACAAGAAAAGGAATCCCCAATGTGATCCAAATATAGGAAACATTGGACAGAGACTGTAAAAAGATACAAGTGACCCAGTTAGTACTCTGTATGATGCAAGTGTCCTCCCAGTGCCTCAACCGTTGGGACAGAGGGCCTCCCTCTTCTCTCTCTTGGCTCTAACTTTTGATCCAGATCAGCATCGTTGAAATGAGGGGCAGTCTTGCCAGGCCTCCTACTCCTCTGTCGCATCTCACTTCTTCCTGTTGAAGTTGAAAGCTTTGGCCAGATTAGCAGATCTCTCCCTTGGGACAACCAGCAGCCTCAGTGATGGTTTCTATGGAGAGTTTAAATCTGTCTCTGTCCAACTCCCACTTGCTCTATATCAATTCAAGGCTCACCCATGGGAAATCTGAAATGTTGTCAATTTCCCATCAGTGGTGGTTTTCTAACTCGAAGATAAACACAGCTCCTGATTCCCACTTGAAAATTAGCCCCTGATTGGTGAAAAAGAATGGATTTAATTTACATAACCATTTTTCATTGGTTGTCCCTTAAACAGGCAAGCATAGATCGGGAGTACGAAAGATGCCTGATTTATTTTTTTCCCAGAGTCCAGAGGAATTGTGGTGTGCTAATGCCACCATATGAGTGAGATCAATTAACTCAGTCAAACCAGAAGCCAAATTAACATGCGATGTTTAGGGCAGAAGACAAGTTTTGACAAGATTTGAATGCACTGGAAAAGATTATTGTCTCAGTTGGACCAAAGCCAAACAGACGTGCCATTGCAAATACTCAGAATGAGACTTCATGAGATGTTCCTGTTTCAGTTGGCAGATATGTAGTAACTGATATGCCAAAGTAAACATTAGAAAATGGAGGGCTAAAACTCAGAACATTGAACATCTCATCTGTACTTTGTTCAACAGTGATTAATGTTTAGAAAAGCAAATAAGCTCTTCTGAGGTCTTTCTAATATTGGTAGAATCTCTTTTACTTTGGCTGCAAGCTACATCAATCCTCATATTTTTACATTACACATCGCTTCAATACTAAATGTACTGGATACTTAAGTAAGTGTTTGAATCTATGAGCATTAAGAATGAGTGGCACTCATCCCAGTTTTGGTCATTAGCAGCTCACTTGAACTTAAAAAATATAACTTAATTCAATGATAGGTTTAAAAATAAACCAGTGATAATTTTGATAAACTTTGCAGTACTAATACTTACAACTGCTGAAATGTTGCTTCTGCAATATTGCCAGTTTTGTGAACCAAACTGACTCCAAAGAAATTGGACCATTAAAAAAGGATGCAAATTGTGCGGATTTTCTTTGCTTTGGATGCAGATACACTGGAGGCAAATTTAACTTACTCCATCGATTAGGATGCTGCCCAATACCAGTTAACATCAATGGAGAATAGTATTATCCAAGGCCAATAAACCACTGTTCCACCCAATCCCATTGGTTTCCCAATCTGCTAGCAGTTAGGAAGGGGTTAACAGACTTTCCAATTAAATCCTAATTTGATGTCAATTATTTAATGATATATAAAGGGGTTACAGGGTAATGGTGGAGAATTATCTGTGGAGTTTGATCAAGGAAGTAAAGGTAGTTTATGAAGAAGCAGAACTTGTGTCTCCTTTACCGAACTGTAACTGAGAGGCTCAAACACTAGTAAGATTAAATTTGCTTCATATTTTTTCCATATCCAAAGTTATCTAGTGAATATAATCTGCTTAGATTTTTCAGAAAGCATTTGGTAAAGTTCCACACGTGCAACTTTTAAAGAGGGTTAACATTCATGGGATGAATGACATATCAGCAGTTGGTTAGATTATGCACTAAGGGTGGGATTTTCCGGCTACACTTGCCCCGACGCCAGAAATTCCCGCCCAAAATCAATGTACCTTTGCATGGTCTGTCCCACCTGTTACGATTCTTGTGGAGAGCAGGTTGGGAAACTTTCACCCCAAATCTTGGGAACAGGCTTTCTTTGGATATGAAGAACAAAATGTCCAGGAAGTAGCAACTGAACATAAGAACATAAGAAATAGGAGCAGGAGTAGGCCATCTAGCCCTTCGAGCCTGCCACGCCATTCAACAAGATCATGGCTGATCTGAAGTGGATCAGTTCCACTTTGCTGCTTTCTCCCATAACCCTTAATTCCCCTGTCTATCAGAAACCTATCTACCCATGACTTAAATATATTCAGCGAGGTAGCCTCCACCACTTCAACGGGCAGAGAATTCCAGAGATTCACCACCCTTTGAATGAAGAAGTTCCTCCTCAACTCCAATCTAAACTGCACCCCCCTCCTCTTATTTTGAGGCTGTGTCCTCTAGTTCTGCTATCCTTTCTAAGCGGGAAGAATCTCTCTACCTCTACCCTATCTATCCCCTTCATTATCTTATATGTCTCTATAAGATCCCCCCTCGGCCTTCTAAACTCCAACGTGTACAGACCCAGTCTATTTCAATGTGTCCTCATAGGCTAATCCCCTCATCTCCGGTATCAGCCTAGTGAACCTTCTCTGCACTCCCTCCAAGGCCAATACATCCTTCCGTGCTAACTGAAGTGCTAATCTGCTGTTCAAAAATAATCTTGCTTTAAGATTTACCTGAAGCACTCTTTTTTTTATTTATAAGTGTTCTTACAAAAGGTAATTGCGCCATCAGAGACCTCCTCATTTGGAAGTTTTGTACACATTTGTACTTACCTATTCTTGTTTTTGTATTTATTGATCATAACAATCAAATTGCCAGTTAATTCCCATTAAACATATTAGAAATTTCAGTCAGTATATTCTGTTCTGTGTTGTACAAGATCACGGAATTGTTAGCACAGAAGGAAACTATTAGCCCATCGCAGTACAACTTTCCCTTTTTCATTTAAATGTCCAATCTCCTTTTGAGAGATGCGATTGAATGTGTTTCCACTGCACTTTTCGACAGTTTATTCCAGATCATAACAACTCATTATGTAAAATAGTTTCTTATTTCCTCCTAGATTTGTTTGAACCAATAATCTTAAATCTGTATCCTCTGATTACTCACTGTGCTGCCAGTGAAAACAGCTTTTGTTCCCTCTCAGAACGGTCAAGCTTCCTTAATTCAAGATCTTTTCACTTTCAATAGCGTAGTGAATCTAGTAAGCTGAATGGTTCATGTCAGATAGTCACCACCCTTAGGACTGAACCTCTGTAAAGGGCAAAGTTCCTGTAAATAAAGCCGCTACAACACAGAAACAAGAATTGGTATTTTTAACAGGCTGACAGACCTGACTTTAATTTTTCATCACCTAAAGCACAGTACTGATCTTACAAAAGAAATATTTCCAGCGTCTGGATTTCAATCTTCTCAATCCTGTGCATTATGGAGAAAGTAAATGGAGGTCTTTTCATTTCGCAGTTAACCCAGATTACAAATGTTTCCTTTCTATATCATTTTCAATTCATTTTCTTCCCTAAGGTCCTGTACAGACCATGTTCTTTGATGATTTTCTCCATAAAAATTCCTATTCAAATGCAGCCAACATTGCTAACTTAATCATAATCGATAATCAATCTACTGTCCAGAAAAAAAATGTAACATTTAATTGTTAGTGTCACAAGTACATTAACATTAACACTGCAGTGAAATTACTGTGAAAATTGTCTAGTTGCCACACTCCAGTACCTATTTGGGTACATTGAGGGAGAATTTAACATGGCCAATATACCTAACCCGCAAGTCTTTCAGACTGTGGGAGGAAACTGGAGCATCTGGAGGAAACCCGCGTAAACACGGGGAGAATGTATAGGCTCCATACAGACAGTGACCCAAGGTGGGAATCGAACCCGGGTCCCTGGATCTGTGAGGCAGCAATGCTAACCACTGTACATTTCTTTCACATATTTTGCAACCTCAGGCTATCTCAAAAGTGCTTTTCAACCAGTGAAGTACTTTTGTAATGTAGTTACTGTTGTAATGTAGAAAGCATATTGCCAATTGGGTACAGTGAGGCCCTATAACAAATATTTGATAAGATCAGATGATCTGTTTGAATGGTAAATATTTGACAGAACACCGAGACCCTCTTCAAAATAGTGCAGTGGGGAACTTTTATATCCAGATCAGGGGGCAGGCGATTACCATTGCATCTAAAAGGCACTCATTCAGTGCTGCTTTGAAGTGTCTTGTCTGGAGTGGGACTTGAACTCACCACCTCCAAACTAATTGGCAAGGCTGTTACCCACTGAGCCACAGCTGACACATCACAACCTAGTGAATTTCCTGTCGATATAAATACAACCAACCCTTCATGTGATGACCTGTTTCTCCTATCTTCAACAACTAACAGATGAAACATTTGAAATGTAAGTTGGATAATCCTTGAGTTGCCAATGAGATTCAAACTTAAAATCAGTCAGTAAAAAAGCAATCCGAAAAGAAAGAAGTGAATTTCCAGTTGTTGTGAACTCCATCACCATTAGTTTGTAATAGTTAAGAGAATAAAAGGTGTGAAAGGCCAAACTGCAGAAAAGTTGAAATGAAGATGTTGAGGGAGAGGGAGGGGTGGGAAATGGATGGGACAGAGGTAAACATTAAGAGATGGGGAAGCAAAGGGGGAGGAAAGGTAAGGGAAGGGGGATAAAGTAGGAGGAAAGAGTGGTGGGGGGAAAGAAAAATGGAGAAGACAATAAAGAAATAAGAGGTGGAGAACATAAAAAAAAATAAAATAGAACGAAAACAAAGAGGTTGAGGTGGAGTAGAGCAAATCTTCTGAAGTTGTTGAATTCGATGTTGAGACTGGAAGATGAGATGCTGTTTCTCCAGTTTGTGTTAAACTTCACTGGAACATTACAGCAAGCCAAAGACAGACATGTGGGCATGGGCGCATGATTATGTGTTAAAATGGCAAGCAACCAGAAGGTCAGGGTCCTGTTTGCGCATAGACCAAAGATGCTCAGCTAAGAGATCACCCAGTCTATGCTTGGTCTTTCATATAAGGGAGTCCACATTAGGAGCAATGAATGCAATACACGAAATTGAAAGAGGTACAAGTGAAATGCTCCTTAACCTGGAATGAATGTTTTGGACCTTGGATGGTAAGCTTAGATTGGATAACAGGACAGTTGTACACCTTCTGCGATTGCTTGGGAAGGTGCCTTGAGTAATGGGAGAGGTGTTGGGTATAGTGGAGGAGTGGACTAGGTTATCTCGGAGGGAATGGTCTCTGCGGAATGCTGACAGAAGAAGTGAAGGGAAGATGTGTTTGGTGGTGGCATCACGCTGGAGTTGGCGAAAATGGTAAAGGATTATGCTTTGCATACGGAGGTTGGTGAGGTGAAATGTGAGAATAAGGGGGAACTGTATCCTTATTCTGGGAGGGAGGGGAGGGTGTGAAGGTCGTGGCGTGGGAGATGGATTGCAAGCTGTTGAGGACCCTGCCGACTACTGTAGATAGGAATCCACGGTTGAGAAAAATCTTTCCAATGCAATCGCAGAAGGTGTAATGCCAGTCCCTTTACCTCTCCTGTGCTTACCATCCAAGGTCCAAAACATTCATTCCAGGTCATTGCACCTCTTTCAATTTGGTGTAATGCATTCTCTGCTCCCAGTGTAGTCTCGTCTATATCAGAGAGATCAAGCGTAGACTGGGTGATCGTTTTGCTGAGCATCTTCAGTTTGTGTGCAATCAGGACCCTGACCTTTAACACACAATCCTGCTCCCATGCCCACATTTTGATTTGATTTGATTTATTATTGTCACATGTATTAATATACAGTGAAAAGTATTGTTTCTTGCGTGCTATACAGACAAAACATACTGGTCATAGAGAAGGAAATGAGAGAGTGCAGAATGTAGCGTTACAGTCATAGCTAGGATGTAGAGAAAGATCAACTAAATGCAAGGTAAGTCCATTCAAAAGTCTGATGGCAGCAGGGAAGAAGCTGTTCTTGAGTTGGTTGGTACGTGACCTCAGACTTTTGTATCTTTTTGCCAAAGGAAGAAGCTGGGAGAGAGTATGTCTGGGATGCGTGGGGCCTTTACTTAGGCTGGCTGCTTTGCCGAGGCAGCGGGAAGTGTAGACAGAGTCAGTGGATGGGAGGCTGGTTTGTGTGATGGATTGGGCTACGTTCACGACCTTTTGTAATTCCTTGCAGTCTTGGGCAGAGCAGGAACCATACCAAGCTGTATTACAGCCAGAAATAATGCTTTCTATGGTGCATGTATAAAAGTTGGTGAGAGTCATAGCTGACGTGCCAAATTTCCTTTGTCTTCTGACAAAGTAGAGGCATTGGTGGTTTTTTTTTAACTGTAGTATCGGCATGGGGGAATCAGGACAGGTTGTTGGTGATCTGGACACCCAAAAACTTTAAGCTCTTGGCACATATCTGTCTTTGGTCACCTGCAGTGTTCCAATGAAGCTCAACGCAAACTGGAGGAACTTCTGACTAGACACTTTATAGCTTTCCGGTCTCAACATCGAATTCAACAACTTCAGATGATTTGCTCTACCCCACCTTGACCCCTTTGTTTTTATTCTATTTCATTTCATTTTTTATTGTTCTCCATCTTTTATTTCTTTATTGTCTCTTTTCGTTTTTCTTCCTCTCTACTCTTTCCCCCTACTTTATCTTCCTTCATTCCCTCACCTTGTAGTGTAAATATCTCCCACTTTCTATGCCTTTTAGCTTTGACAATGGGTCATCTGGACTCGAAACATCAGCTCTTTTCTCTCCTTACAGATGCTGTCTGACCTGCTGAGATTTTCCAGCATTTTCTCCTTTGGTATGAGATACTGTTCCTTATGCTTGCATTGAGCTTCATTGGAATTGTGTAGGAGGCCCAGGATAGAGAGTTTGAATGGAATGAAGAATTAAACTGGCTAACAACTGGAAGCTCAGGATCATGTTGGGCGGCATGGTGGCACAATGGTTAGCACTATTACCTCACAGTGCCAGGGTCCCAGGTTTGATTCCTGGCTTGGGTCACTGTGCGGAGTTTGCACGTTCTCCCCATGTCTGCGTGGGTTTCTTTGGGGTGCTGCAGTTTCCTCCCATAGTCCAATGATGTGCGGGTTAGATTGCTTGGCACAGTGGTTAGCACTGCTGCCTCACAATGCCAGGGACCTGGGTTCATCATTGGGTCACTGTATGGAGTCTGCACATGCTCCCTTGTCTGCGTGGGTTTCCTCCAGGTGCTCCAGTTTCCTCCCACAGTGCAGGTTAGGCGCGTTGGCCATGCTAAATTCTCCCTCAGTGTACCCGGACAGGTACCGGGAGTGTGGCGATTGGGGGATTTTCACAGTAACTTCATTGCAGTGTTAATGTAAGCCTGCTTGTGACAATAATAAATAAACTTTGAACTTTAACATATGCTTTTCATATTATAATGTTTATTGGTTGTATTGATAGCTGACAAATTACATGGGAACACGAAAATCCCATTCATCCTCTTGGGTGATTCAATTAGATGATGGATCAGTACCTTAGTTTTATTTACCCGCAATGGTACCCTATTCTTTCATATCCTTACCTAACATAAACCTACTAATCTCCAGAGTAACCACTCACTTTGTGAACAATGAGGAATTATGAGATTAAAATCAACTAATATATTTTGCTCGTAATTGTACATATGTTGGCTCTTAAAGAAAAACAGATGGAAACAAATCCACTGTTGAAACATTTCTGAGAAAATGTAACCACTGCAGAATGGGAAAATTCTGAAGAAAGATAGGCTGGAAACCAGCAAACAGATTTATAAGATTTGAAAAGAGCAAGAGTCTAGAGCCAAATCAAATCCTCCTGCCCATCAGTTCTTGGTACTGTCATTTTTGCTTTATGTATAGGTAGAAAGTTCATTGTTACAGATTGCTGCCTGTAAACTTCTCCCAAATGTCCTTTCCACAGAAAAGAAATCTGGCTGTGAGCTACACAATGTGTGCCTAATTCACAACTGCCAATTTTCCAACTTTCCCAAGAAAAAATACCCTTTTAAAGAATGTAAAAGGTCCCATTCCAATAGGTTTGAAGAAGTGCAGGGAGGTTATTCACAGTGCCAATATTTATCCCTCAACTAACACAACTACAACAGATGATATGGACATTGCTGATTGTGGGAGCTTGCTGAATACAATTGGTGGCTGCATCAACTCTTCAACAGCTCTTCATTGGTTGTAAAGCACTATGGTATGATCTGAGGTCATAAACATTGCTACATATGTAAGTTCTTTCTGAAATAACTCCTCAGAGGCCAATACCCCTTCACCAATCTCAGATTTATTTGCATAGCAACAGTTTGACAAGTACTTCCTCGGACAGATTATGAACCCAGAGTGCCAGTAACCCTGACACTCCACATTATATACATGCCAGGGCTCCCTGAGAGGCCAAGTCATTATTGTTTTAATTAGGGAGCTTGTATTCTAAGAGGTCCACTTCATGGGCCTTGATAAAGCCATTACACTTTATTTCTTAAGCTTGCAATAACAACAATAAATTGCATTTATTTAAGTGCCTTTAATTCAAGAAAACACCATAAGTGTTATCAAACAGATATTTGACACTGAGCCACATTTGGAACATTAGGCCTGATGACTGAAAGTTTGGTCAAAATGTTAGGTTTTAAGGAGTGTATATAAGGAGGAAAGCGAGGTAGAGAGGAGAAAAGGTTTAGAGAGGGTATTCCACAGTTTCAGGGCCTTTACAGCTGAAAGCCAAAAGTGGGTGAGCATTTAAAATCCGAAATGCTCAAGAAGCCAGAAGAGTTAGAGTATGAATGCCTTGGGAGACTGCAGGGCTGGAGGAGATCACAGTGGTAGGGAGAGGTGAGGCCATGGTGCTATTTGAAAACATGGATGAGAATTTTGAAATTGGGGAGTTAATTGGGATCTGTTGTGGGTCAGCAGGTATGGAGGTGATAGATAAATGGGATTTTGTGAGACTGGACATACAAATATAGAGACCATTTCATATGTATCTCCAACATTAGCAATGGTTCTTCAAGCCCCCATATTGGTGGTTAACAGTGAGTTGCAACTCCAATGTTATGTCCAAAGATACATTCCACTCAAATTCACACCCACGGTGCTTCTGGGCCTGGTTCTTGTTCCCTGTTGTGGCTAGTTTGAGGAGTTGCAGATGTCGTCAGGAAAACAAAAAAGAGCTGGAGTGATCATTGGCAGTTCCTTGCAGACAGCTTCCAAATGTCATTTGCAGGGGCGAAAGAGCAGATCACCCACTCACTGTCTTATCCAAACAGATGTGTGAGACACTGGGCCAATTCTTTTCCCATCCTCGGGGATCAGCTCCTCACTAAACTGGAAATCTTATTACATAAGCTAAGAGAGACATCAAATACTTAGCTTAACTTGGATGGAAACCGTTACATCTTAGTAACTGAAGGACAACTTAAGATCCTAACAATATTGTATTATTGATCAGGCTCGAGATGTCATGGAGTAATACAACACATTTGAAAGACATTTAATCAAATGTAACAGCAAACTGGAATGACATAGTTCCAGCTGACTCATGATGCAGAGATTAGTACATCCAGTTCAGCATTTGCTTTATTGGCACAAGAATAAATGTGCTGTCTGATATTAGTTATGGTTATTTAACTGATTTATGTCAACTTCCTATGGCTGCTACATTTAACAAGGTGTTGTTGTCCTGTTTATTTGAAACTGCTGAGAGTTTTCATTAGAAAACAGAATGGGCAGACATAGAGGGGTCGAAGTTGACCGTGGGTGTCAGAGGGCCAGTAATCCAATACACCATATACGTACTAGCCATCATTCATTACACTGCCAGGTTATACACCAAGCCCATTATACACGCTCTCTGTTATACACTCTGCCAATTATACATTTATGGGATGTGGGCATTACTGGCTAGGCCAGCATTTATTGCCCCTCCCTTGTTGTCCATGAGAAACATAGAAACATAGAAGATAGGAGCAGGAGGAGGCCATGTGGCCCCTTCAAACCTACTCCGCTGTTTATTATGATCATGGCTAATCATCCAACTCAATAGCCGAATCCTATTTTCTCCCCATAATCTTTGATCCCATTCGCCCCAAGTGCTATATCCAGCTGCCTCTTGAATATATTCAATGTTTTGGCAATGAAGATGGTGGTGAGCTGCCTTCTTGAACTGCTGCACCCCCTGAGGTGAAGGTACACCTACAGCGTTGTTAGGCAGGGAGTTCCAGGATTTTGACCTAGCAACAGTGAAGGAACAGTGATAAATTTCCGAGTCAGGATGGTGAGTGATTTGGAGGGGAACTGCCAGGTAGGTAGTGTTTCCAGGTATTTGCTGCCTTCTAGATGGTTTTGGCCAAGGGTTTGGAAGATTCTGCCTAAGGAACCTTGGTGAGTTCCTACACTGCATCATGTAGATGGTACACATGGCTGCCACTGTGCTTCAGTTGTGGAGGGATTGAATGTTTGTGGAAAGGGTACCAATTAAGTGGACTGCTTTGTCTTGGGTGGTGTCAAGCTTCTTGAGTGTTGTTGCAGCTGCACCTATTCAGGCAAGTGGGGAGTATTCCATCACACTCCTGACTTGTGTCTTGTAGATGGTGGACAGACTTTGGGAAGTCAGGAGGTAAATTACTCACTGCAGGATTCCTAGCCTTTTACCTGCTCTGGTCACCACAGTATTTATATGGCTTGTCCAGTTCAGTTTCTGGTCAATGGTAACCCCCAGGTTGTTGATAGTGGGGGATTCAGCAATGGCAATGCCATTGAATGTCAAGAGCTGGTTAGATGCTGTCTTGTTGGAGATGATCACTGCATGGCACTTGTGTGGCATGAATGTTAGCAACCCTGATGGGGCGCTCTGGAAGACAAATGTGATGACGGCCTCCCAACAGTGGAACTGACTGGATTGGAGGTGTGTGGAAAGGGAAGAGAGGGAAAGGAGATGCTGTGGATTTAGCACAGCAGGATCAACTACCAGGTCCAAAATGTGGAGTACTTCTTCAAGGGCAACAGAAAAATCTTGGAGTGGGCCATGAAGAATGGATTTGGCACTGTTAAATTTGATGATCCTCACTATGCAGATGGTGCTGTTTATGGGTTGAATGGTGAAGAAGTTTGTGGGGAATTAATAATGGTTGAATGTGCTAGAGGCCCTTGAAGATGTAGTGGTTATACCTCTTGGTACAATGGTTATAGTTATAGAAGATCTGGAAGAGATAGATATGGATCTCCAAGCCGAAACCGTCCCTGTATGTTCAGGCAGAGGCTGCTTCCCTGAAGATGCTGAGATCCAGGAGAAGAGTATATGGTGTCACCAGTAGCTGTGTGCTGTGTACTTCCCTCCTAATATTCTCCTGTCTCTGGTTAAGAGTGTTTCCTACCAAGTTGGCCACAGGAGGTCACATGGCAGACTGATGAGGAATCAATGCAACATGGATCAGTAGTGGCCTTATCAAACTATGTAAGCAGAGTACTGAATCTTGGGAGAGATGTTCATTTGTGAGTGAGAGGAGGCTGCCTTAGAGAGGGAATGATTTACTGTGTTTGAAGTTTTTTTTGCTTCAGTTTCAGTTAAGTTTAAGTTTATTAATTGGTGTCACAAGTAGACATACATTAACTGCAATGAAGTTACTGTGAAAACGCCTAGTGACAGAGATTACATTAGGTGGAGCGGAATGCTCTCAGTTCAATCACTCACCATTGTCCAGATACAGTTTGAAGGTGAATGTTTATTTAACGCTTTTCACTCACCTAAAAGGAAAAAAAAAGAAATAAATACCTACATCTTTCTTTGAGTCTAACACCGTGAATGATGTGGTAGCACAGTGGTTAACACTGCTGCCTCACGGTGCCAGGGTCACTGTCTGTGTGGACTTTGCACGTTCTCCCTGTGGGTTTCTTCCTGGTGCTTCGATTTCTTCCCACAGCCCGAAAGGCGTGTTGGTTCAGTGCATTGGCCTTGCTAAATTCTCCCTCAGTGTATCCGAACAGGAGTGTAGCAACTAAGGGCTTTTCACAGTAACTTAATTGCAGCGTTAATGTAGGAATACTTGTGACACTAATAAATAAACATTATAAAAATGAGCAAAAAGTGAGAAGAAAAAATAAGAACTTGTTCAGTATTACAATTAAAAGCATGAACGAAGACACTTAGGAACAAAAGATGGCTTAAGAGCTATATCTGGAAAGACCTTTGGGAAGACAGCAGAAACTCTGTATTGAACAACAATTATACTTCATGCCCTTACAAGGGCCACAAGCATGACATGATGGGCTGAATGGCCTCCTTTTGTACTGTTACTATTCAGTGAATGTTACAAACCCTTTTTATTCAACATTAAGCATTGAAGCTACTGAGAAAATATTGGGAATATTCTTTGGACAATTCGACTGGTTCTGTTTCTCCTTTGCTTTTATTGTATTTTTTTCTCATTCTCCAAAGGGCCATATATTGCTGGAATTGTAATGAAGAGTGTTTTCATGACATGACCATTATTAATGAACAAGATCTAGCAGCAAACAGTTTTAGGATGCACTGTGAATTCCAGAAGTCTCTGGTTTATTTAAATGCCACTCTATTGTGGAACTCTTTTCCCCAGTAAGTGGTCAAGGTTGGGTCATTGAATATTTTTGACTACCCTAAGAGTCAAAGGATACAGGGAGTGTGTTAGGCAGGGAAAGTGGAATCTGGACCAGAATCATTTCCGCCATGATCTTATTAAATGGCAGAGCAGGCCCAAGGGCTGAATGACAACTCTTGCTCCAAATTTGTATGTTCTATGTTTGTTTCATGCAAATGGCATCTTGGCCTTGACCTCCCAGTTATGTTTTAAGAGCTTGCTGAATTTGCACTTCATTTGCCCATTAAGTTCACTCCAGAAAGTTAAGTGTGGCGATTGATAGTGCAAGCATATTTTTAACAGTCAGAAAATTGTTAGACTGGGAAACAACCTCAATCTTGCATGTACTAAATTGCTTGTAGGAGATTTCCCAATTGTCAAATCTTCCTTTCACTACACTACAGTGCAGAAGGAGACTATTCTGTCCATCGAGCCTGCACCACAATAATTCTACCTAGGCCCTACCCACCTAACCCCATGCACATATCCTAGCTAGTGCTCCTGACACTAAGGGGCAATTTAACATGGCTAATCAACCTAACCCGCACATCATTGGAGTGTGGAAGGAAACTGGAGCACCCAGAGGAAACCCACGTAGTCATGGGGAGACTGTGCAAACTCTGTGCAGATAGTCACCCAAGGCTGGAATCGACCCCTGTTCCTTGGTGATGTGAGGCAGCAGTACTAACCACTGTGCCACAGTGCCGCTCCCTCTATTGATTTTTTTAAAACTTGTTTTGACTCTAATTCACCCTATTTATTGCTTCATCATTCCTCTGCTCCATTCTTAACTCTGTTACAACCCTTGGCCAGACCTGGAAGATGATGGTGGTGGTGGAGTAAGTATGAGGTACATGTGAATTAACAAAGTGTGGTCAAACACACCATCCTACAAAGGAGACGCGACCAAGTCTATAGATTTCTCAAGAGATCATGGAGATGTCCGTCCCCCTGGGAGTCAACCAATCTCATTGAACCTTCATCTTGCTCACAAGGGTTTCCAATCTTCATCTTTGAAGATCCTGCCTTGGAATTCTCTCCAAATGTGTCTCTCATTTCGATGGCTTTAAAATTGGCCCACCTTGCAGAGTAACAGTCTCTCCTTCTGAGATTCCTTCTTCTTGGATTGCAAAGTGACGCAACACTAGCTTACACTTTCAGAGCTTATGGTCATGCCAAACAGAATACCCCCCGTCCAAAGGAGTACCTTTGCCAAAAGGCCCTCAATATTTCAAGTCGGTTCCCCACAGCCCTTTTGTTTGGCTTACTTTAACAGGAATCTGTTTCTATCTCTTTCTGCGTCTGTGATACTTTCAGGCTGATCAAACTCACTTGCTGAAGCAGAGTTGCTTGTTGACCATTGAACTGTTTTGGGAACCTATTAAAACATGACCAGAGAGAGTTACTGAGCAGAAACCACTAAGAATATTGAAACATCCTGCATCTATAAATGTTACAATGTTCATAGACTGCGAATTTAACACATGTACATGTTATTAATGCATTCATAACAAATCTCATTGGCTAAGAATGCAACGACACATAATTAAGAGCAGGAGTAGGTTATGTGGCCCTCTGAACCTGCCCCACCATTCAATAAGGTCTCAACTCCATTTTCCTGTCTGTCTCCCTAACTGCTAACTATCAGTAATCTGTCTAACTCTGCCTTGAATAAGTTCAATGACTTGGCTTCCACGGCTCTCTGGGAAAGAGAATTCCACATTCTGATGACCTTTTATGGGGGGAAGAGTTCTCCGTCTTAAATGCGAGGTCCTAGATTTTTAATCTGTGTCCCTTAATTCTAGCCTACCCACAAAAGGACACACCTCTTATCATCCACCATGTTAAGTAGCCTCAGAGTCTTATAGTTTCAGTAAGATCACATCTCAATCTTCTAAACTCCAATGAGTCTTACCTTACCTTACAAGGAAACTCTTCACCCTCGGAATCAATGAAATGAACACTAATTGCCCATTTGCGGGACTTAATTGGTGGGTGGGGCAGTCTATGGCCCTTCCTCCCCCAAACTTAATCGGGGTGGACACAGGGAGTTGGCGGGCATCCCCCCAGTCACCACCTCCCATCTGCCCTGCCACCAAATTGTCCATGAAGGAAGGCATAAGATTCTGCCCAAGAAGTGCAAGATGAAGTCTAATTAATGCCACAAAATACCCAGTTAGGCAGAACTATAACCCATCGTATGTTCTGAGCCAGTGTGGTCAGAACTTAAAAAAAATAATAATTGATTGGGAGCTTGAAGTTCAATCCAATGTACGTGAGAAAGTATGAAGTATGATGCCAAAGTATAGCCATAGTCATAGAGGTTTACAGCATGGAAGTATAAGACAAGAAATATGACACAGGAAGGTAAGGAAGTATTATTGCATAAAGGTGAGGAAGTATTATTGCAACTATACAAGACTTTGCTAAAGCCACACCTGGAGTACTGTGCACAGTTTTGGTTCCTGAATTTGAGGAAAGATGTAGTGGCATTGGAGACAGTTCAGACGAGGTTCACTAGATTGATGCCAGAGATGAGGGGTTTGTCATATGAAGAGAGATTGAACAGTTTAGGCCTGTAGTCCCTGGAATTTAGAAGAATGAGGAGCGATCAAATTGAGGTATACAAGATGATAAAAGGTATGGATAAAGTAGACATGGAGCAGATGCTTCTTCTGGTTGGGCATTCCAGGATGAGAGGTCATAGTCTTAGGATAGCAAAGTTAAAACAGAGTCGAGGAGAAACTACTTCTCCCAAAGGGTTGTGGATCTGTGAAATTCGCTACCCCATAGTGCAATGGATGCTGGGAGAGTGAGTACATTAAAAGGAGGAGTTAGACAGATTTTTAATTGGGAATGGGTTGAAAGGTTATGGGGAAAAGGCAGGAAAATGGGGATGAGGAGCATATCAGCCATGATCGAATGGCAGAGTGGGCTCGATGGACCGAATCGCCTAATTCTGCTCCTATATCTCATGAACTCATACAAAGTGAATATGCAGCATGTTGTGATTGGGTGTCCAGTACAACTTTTCATTACCCTTCCATTGCCGTGATGGTGTCAGACTGTTTGGAGTTCCTGAATCAGATGTTCTGCCAGTTTAGAAACTCTAAAGCCATTGTCTTCAACCCCTGCAACAAACTTTAAAGCCCTGGGCTCTTCATCATCAGCCAACATCATTAAAACAGATCATCTGATCGTTGCCACATGACTGTTTATGGGATCTTGCTGTTCACATTGAAAGGGTGACGATGTTTGGGAAGTACTTCTTTGGCTGAAAAGTGCTTTGGAAGGTGCTGCATAAATGTAAAATGCTCTTCCTTTCATGACGTAATGTCATCCAGTCATATCTGAATGTTTGTTATAATTAGCAACATTTGAATAAAAGCTTTCTGTTAAAATTGTATAATATCCGTATAGCATATTGCATTAAGCAATGGAGCCACATTACCCTGGTAACCAGTGTTTTGCTTATTTGCTGAAATAGTTTCCTGCAACCTATCTACAAACACTCATTTCCAGAAAAGCTGGAGAAAGCTATTTTAGCGAGTCAGCGGAGAATTTATGAGCGGGGGCTGATAATGTCACTTCGAGTACAGTCATTGTTTGGGCAGACAGATGTGGGAGCCAAGCAGTAGACATAAATGGTGCCAGCGCAGGGAAGGAGAGCAGTCCGACCTTCCCAGAATCACTGCGAGATTCTGATTTGTTGGGACCCCCAATAAACGACGTGACTTATCGGAACATAGCCCACCAGTAAGATCAGCTGAACAAATAAACAGCGCTCTGATGGATTAAACTGTTGACTTGGCTTTGAAGAAAGCAAAAGCAGGAGCAGAAAGTTTTTTCCACATGAAAAACCAGACACTAGTCTGAAGGAAACCGATTACTGGGAATTTCCAGCAAGGGGCAGCCAAGAAGCATCAATTAAAATCTCCACTTGAAGTAGATAAAGTTAATGTATCATTGATGCCCCTCAACCCATACATGATCAATGTGTATTCCAGAAAGGAGAATATGCAATACAAAGAAATTGTTTAAATATTTCAATGGACTGATTATATTATCTACTGAAGGAATGTATATTTGACAGTTGACAGGCTCCCAGCTGCAGAGTTCTAAGAAATACAGATGGAAGGGATAACATTTTGAACATTATTTAGAAAGAGATTTTTGCAAATCCGCAGTCACTCATTTCAATTATTTCTAATGTCCAATGGCCTGGTGAATAAACAGTGCAGAATGAGGGTTACCAGCTCTGCCTGGATGTTTTCCTGAAGGTTTCGTCACGTGAACTCCCAGACCCAATCACCCCGCCCAATCAACCAGACCTTTAATCCCTTCCTCAATAATTTTCCAACTAATAAACCAAAGTGTTCAAGGGGAATTGAACCCAACACAAGGTTGTCTTGAATGCTCCTATGTTTGTTCACAGCAACATCAGCAGGTGCCAAGAGTTATGGAGACTATCCTTCAAGGGCTACCCAAGGTAGCAGCTTACTTAGATGAGGGGTGGCACTGTGGCACAGTGGTTAGCACTGCTGCCTGACAGCGCCAGGGACCTAGGTTCAATTCCAGCCTCGGGTACCTATGTGGAGTTTGCACATTCTCCCCGTGTCTGCATGGTTTTACTCCGAGTGCTCCGGTTTCCTCCCACAACTGTGCCAGTTAGGTGCATTGGCCATGCTAAATTGCCCTTAGTGCCAGGGGATTAGAAGGGTAAATGCCGCACCAACCAAATATGGGGAAGCATCACAAGTTAATGCAAGTTCTTTCTTCAGGTTGAAACGGGCC
The DNA here is from genome assembly GCF_965287045.1 of Carcharhinus amblyrhynchos. Lineage (NCBI taxonomy): Eukaryota > Metazoa > Chordata > Chondrichthyes > Carcharhiniformes > Carcharhinidae > Carcharhinus > Carcharhinus amblyrhynchos. The sequence continues at coordinate 12,825,895 of NC_137334.1, read as the reverse complement.
AGTAGGTTAGATGACAGTGATGTCATGAGTCAGGGATAGGGCCTGGGTGGGACTGTGGTCAGTACAGACTCGATGGGCCAAATGGCCTTCTTCTGCACTGTAGGATTCTATGATTCTATGATGTGTTGGTCATGGGGGGAGGCTTCAGAACAGGAACACCTGACCAATCTGAAAGAAGTCTTGCAGAAGTTTTCCAGAGGGGGAGTTTGCTCGAAGAGGGAGAAATATGTTTTCCAAACAACCAAAGTAGCCTATTCAAGTTACCAAGTAGACGGTAAGGAGTTATATCCAGTAGAGGATAAGGCAGAGGCCATCAAGGAAGCACCAACCCCAAGGAACACTGTGGATTTAAAATCCTTCCTGGGATTCGTCAATTACTACGAAAAATTTATCCTGAATTTGGCTTTGTGCTGACCCCCTTGCATGTCCTACCAAGCAAATACCAAAGGTGTTCCTGGGTAGCTCTGCTGATAGAGGCCTTTTCTAAAGGTAAACGCCAATCACTGTCATCTAACTTATGACCCGAAGAAAGAACTTGCATTTACTTGTGATCCTTCCCCATATCGGGGTTGGTGCAGTGCAGTCACATTGCTGGAAGGACAAGAAAAAAACCCATCGTGTATGCCTCCAGGACTCTTTTGGATGTGGAGTGAAGGTATTCTCAAATTAAAAATGAAGGGTTGGTGTTCGTACTTGGTGTGAAGAGGCTCCATCAAAACATCTATGGTCAATAGTTTTTTATAGTTACTCTGAGATGCTCCCTCTGAAAAAGGAAATCCTCGGTATTGCTCATACTGCCTGTCCTTCAGTAGACCTCTGACTGAGAGCCAAGTGGGGTTGCGGGGTGAAACATGGACATAAGCGGGGGGTATGCTGTGAGGCCACAAAGGTCACACGGGATCATCAATAGATCTCCAGTGGGTTTCATGGAGTACGTCTTATTGAACAGATAGAGGCTCACCCATTGGGAAGCAGTCAGCAGGGCTCTTTAAGCCTGTAACTTTACCCAAACTATTGTTGTGGGTCCCATGGCAAAGACTACGTGACTATAAACTGCAGGCGTAGCCTTTTCTTTGGTACACAACAAGGGTGTTGGTGATGGGAAACTGGCGTTACACTGAATGACTACACTGCTGGTCTTTATTAGGCGCAGTGATTGATCTTTGGTTGACATGTTTTGTGGACATTTTTATGTTGAATGCATTGCAAAATTACTGTTGCTCATCTGCCAACATGGATGTTTCGTACTGTGAGCTGAGGAGTTTTTGTGATATGTGACCTACATGTTCACACAGCAGCTGTCCACAGATTGCAATGGGTCATTGTCAGAATCAAAAATGGAGTGATTCAGCCTGGTCAGATACTCTAGCAGAAGAGACAGTTTACTGTGTTTCAGCTCTCTCCCACAGGATTCTAAGATGTTAGCCTTTCTTTTCCATTATTCATTTTCTGTGTATTGTTTGCCAATTTCTTGAGTATCACTGTGCTTAGTATACCTCCATTCATTCGATGTTCTGTAGCTTTTACAGGAGAAGGCCCATGTCAGACTGGTCCTTGAATATGATGAATGGAGAAAGCAGTTTTCTTGTTCAGTGCTTGCCTGCTGATTCAATGTGTGCCTTAGTCAGTATGCCCAAGTTCAATACATGCCTGAACTCAATGTGTGCCTTCTGTCATGAGGCTACGCCGCTTTCCTTTTGAAAATATGACTTTTCAACTTACAGCTGACTGGAAATTTTGCAATTTGAAATGAGGCTACTTAAAAATGTAAGGCCAACTCCCAAGCTGCAGGTGAAAAAACAACCAAGGGGAGTGTAATGAGAGAGAAAGAGAAACATTTCCTACGATTCAGAAACCCATCAAACCTCCTCACTGTCTGACGGAGAGACATTGAACGGAAGTGCTGGGATATTGAGATAATGGCTGCCATGGACAGACATACCCAAAGCCCCTTGGAAATACACAATGGACGAAGTATAACAGGTCAGGCTGCAGCCATTGTAAGAGAAATCTGCAAAAAAGACTTCGGTAGAAGAGACAGATTAAACTCCCACTCTTTCTCTCTTTTGGAGCGATCGTATTTTCTGATTCAGAAGCCAACATTATGAGGTACCTACCAGCAAACTGAGACCTCATAATTTCATCTCCTCCATTTGACCACATTTGACTACAACATTTAAATATCTACACCTCAGAGACAATCAAAGGACATTTAACCATATATTCTTTTAATTTGTTTCACTGGACTCTATCCTCACACGCAGCTCACTTTTACCTGGTGGGTATGGGTGCTTAAAATTGAGGCCACCTAACTTTGTGAAATAATTCTCCTCGGAATTCAAAAACTCCATACTCTTTCCGTTAAGAACTCACACAGAGGAAGATTGTGTAACAGAGACCAGGCAGGCAACAACTTTAGCTGATGTTTATAAGCTTATCCAGAATATCTTGTTCCAAAGGAAATCCTCTCCCAGTCACACCCCAACCAACTGAGAAGGCTGGAAGGTGGCAGAGCGATAGGAAACTGAACACTGCTGAAAGCTCTCTCTCTCGCTCTCTCTCCCTCTTCAAGGAACCAGTTCATGGGACAATGTGATTAGAAAATTACTAGCGAACTGAGACCTCAAATTTATAACATCTTCTCCATCTGACTGCACCCACAGGACACCTTCACAGTGACTTCATTGCAGTGTTAATGAAAACTTACTTGTGACACTAGTAAATAAACTTTAAACTAACTGTATATTCTTTTAATTCTTTTCTACTGAACTCTATCTCCCCTCATTTCTGATGTACGTGTGTGTGTGTGTGTGTGTGTGTGTGAATGTGTGGAAGCTATTGAAAGGGTGCAGAGGAGATTTACAAGGATGTTGCCTGGATTGGGTGGCATGCCTTATGAGGATAGGTTGAGTGAGCTCGGTCTTTTCTCCTTAGAGTGATGAAGGATGAGAGGTGACCTGATAGAAGGGTGTAAGATGTTGAGAGGTATTGCTCAGGTGGATTCTCAGAGGCTTTTTCCAAGGGCTGAAATGGTTGCTATGAGAGGACGCAGGTTTACGGTTCTGGGGAGTAAGTACAGAGGAGATGTCAGGGGTAAGTTTTTCACTCAAAGGGTGGTGGGTGAGTGGAATCGGCTGCCGTCAGTGGGGGCAAACTCAATAGGATCTTTCAAGAGACTTCTGGATGAATACATGGAACTTAATAGAATTGAGGGTGATAGGTAAGCCTAGTAGGTATGCATATCATTGGCGTAACTTGTGGGCCGAAGGGCCTGTTTGTGCTGTAGTTTTTCTATGTTCTATGGACGGGTTCATGGATGAGAGGGGTGTGGAGGGATATGATCCAAGTGCAGGTCAGTGGGACTAAGCAAAAAATGGTTCGGCACAGACAAGAAGGGCCAAAAGGCCTGTTTCTGAGCTGTAATTTTCTATGGTCCTATGGTTCTATGGAGTGTGTGTGTGTGTGTGTGTGTGTGTGTGTGTGTGTGTGTGTGTGTGTGTGTGTGTGTGTGTGTGTGTGTGTGTGTGTGTGTGTGTGTGTGTGTGTGTGTGTGACATCTCCTGTTTTTGTTTTACTTTGGGTTTTGTTGGGGATAAATTTGTTCTTTAACTGAAGGCAACCTAATTGGCTCCTTATTTCTCAGTTGAAGTATAGACTTTTGGATCTGGAAAGAGGCATATCCTTCATGGTAAAGAGACTTAAACCTTACGCCCATCTGAGGAGGTTGAATAGAACCAAAGAGCGAAGAAAATTACAGCACAGGAACAGGCTCTTCAGCTTCCAAGCTTGCACTGTCTGCGCTGCCCGATTGAACTAAAACCCCTACCTTTCTGGGACCTTATCCTTCTAATCCCATCCTATTCATGTATTTGATAAGACAGCCCTTAAAAGTCACTAACATATTTGCTTCCACTACCTCCCCCGGCAGTGAGTTCCAGACTCTGTGTAAAAAAAAAACTTGCCTTGTACTTCTCTTTTAAACCTTGCCCCTCACACCTTAAACCTATGTCCCCTAGTAATTGACTCTTCCACCCTGGGAAAAAGCTTCTGACTGTCCACTCTCTCCGTGACCCTTATAATCTTGCAGACTTCTATCAGATTCCCCCTCAACCTCCATCATTCCAGTGAAAACAAACCAAGTTTCTCCTCATTGCTAATGCCCTTCATACCAGGCAACATCCTGGTAAATCTTTTCTGTAAAGGGGAGCCAGCTCATTCCTTCTCACCTAGTTGTAACACATGAGTTCAATGTGTGAACGTATTTAATGATGCTTGTGGTTTAACAATAGCTTACAGTTCAATGCACACCTGCAGTTCAATGCATGGATGTGATTCATTGTAATGTTGCAGTTTAATAAAACTCCTCCATTAAGTACATACGATGAGCAAACTGCAAAAGTGGATTGGCTGCCTGCCCATGTTGCCCATACACTGACCTGAAATTCACACAGGCAATGTAATATTCTGGTCAGTTGGAGATTTAATCCTTTCAAGTAGCTCCATAATTGTCGGCGAGCGAGCTATAGATCCACACTTGTGTCCATGGATCAAAATATTGAGTGCAAGATGACATCAGGATGCCCATGTGACTTCACACGTTTCTGGGTCAGTCACGTGCATGCCCTGAGCAGTGTAAAGTTCTGTCCCGTGTGATAGCTGAGTGGTTATAGAACAGAAGGAGGCCATTTGGCCCATTGGGTCTGTACTGACCACAATTCCACCCAGGCCCAATTCCTGTAACCCCACACATTTACCCTACTAATCCCCCGACACTAGAGTTAACTCAGCATGGCCAACCAACCTAACCTGCACATCTTTGGACTGTGGGAGGAAACTAGAGCACCCGGAGGAAATCCATGCAGATACACTGTGGGGTTACAGCGCTAACCACTATACCACGGTGTTACTGGACGAGTAATACGGAGGCTTGGGGTCAAAGTCCCACCTGAACAGTTGGGAAATTTAAATTCAGTTAATTAAATAAATCTGGAAATAAAAAGCTAACACCATTGTTTTGGACTTTGAAACTATCAGATTGTTATAAAAACCTCACCAAACTGCATCAAGAAAGGAAATATTGCTTTCTTTACCTGTTGTTTGATTTGATTTGATTAGATTTGATTCATTATTATCACATGTATTAACGTACAGTGAAAAGTATTGTTTCTTTTGCACTATACAGACAAACCATACCGTTCATAGAGAAGGAAAGGAGAGAATGGCGAACATTGTGTTACAGTCATAGTAGGGTGTAGAGAAAGATCAACTTAATGCAAGGTAAGTCCATTCAAAAGTCTGACAGCAGCAGGGAAGAAGCTGCTCTTGAGTTGGTTGATACGTGACCTCAGACTTTTGCATGGCCGAGAGAATTCCGGGGTGTGTGAGGTCCTTAATTACGCTGACTGCTTTGCCGGAGCAGTGGGAAGTGTAGACAGAGTCAATAGATGGGAGGCTGGTTTGCATGATGGATTGTGCTACGTTCACAACCTTTTGTAGTTCCTTGCGGTCTTGGGCAGAGCAGGAGCATACCAGATACAACCAGAAAGAATGTTTCCTATGGTGTATCTGTAAAAGTTGGTGAGAGTCATGTCAAATTTCCTTAGTCTTCTGAGAAAGTAGAGGCGTTGGTGGGCCTTCTTAACTATAGTGTCAGCATGGGGAGACCAGGACAGGTTGTTGGTGATCTGGATGCCTAAAAACTTGAATCTCTCAATCCTTTCTACTTCACCTCCTTTGATGTAGACTGGGGCATGTTCTCATTTATGCTTCCTGAAGTTGATGATAATCTCCTTCATTTTGTTGACATTGAGGGAGAGATTATTGTTGTTGCACCAGTTCACCAGATTCTCTATCTCATTCCTGTACTCTGTCTCGTCATTGTTTGAGATCCGACCCACTATGGTGGTGTCATCAGCAAACATGAAAATCGAATTGGAGGGGAATTTGGCCACACAGTCATAGGTGTATAAGGAGTATAGTAGGGGGCGGAGAACACAGCCTTGTGGGGCACTGGTGTTGAGGATGATTGTGGAGGAGATGTTGTTGCTTATCCTCACTGTTTGTGGTCTGTGCTTCAGGACGTTCTGAATTCAGTCGCAGAAGGAGATACCGAGGCCCAGGCCACAGAGTTTGGAGATGAGTTTCATGGGATTAATGATGTTGAAGGCTGAGCTGTAGTCAATAAATAGAAGTCTGACATAGGTGCCCTTGTCATCTAGATGTCCCAGGGTTGAGTGCAGAACTAGGGAGATGGCATCTGCTGTAGACCTGTTGTGACAATATGCAAACTGTAGTAGATCCAGGTAGTCTGGGAGGCTAGAATTGATTTGTGCCATGACTAACCTATCGAAGCACTTCATAACAATGGATGTCAGTGCCGCCAGCCGATAGTCATTAAGGCACACTGCTTGGTTTTTCTTAGGTACTGGGATCATCTTCTTAAAGCAGATAGGGACCTCAGATCATTGTAAAGAGAGGCTGAAAATATCTGCGAATACCCCTGCCAGCTGATCCACACAGGATCTGAGTGTTCGTCTGGGTACCCCATCCGGGCCAGTCGCTGTTTGTGGGTTGACTTTGAGAAAGCTACTCTGACATCTGCAATGGTCACCCCCGATAGAGGTTCGTCCAGGGCTGCCAGTTAGAGGGCATGCTCTCGCTGATCTCTTGCTCAAAACGGGCATAGAATGCATTGAGCTTATCAGAGAGAGGTGTGTTGGAGCTGGCAATTTTACATGCCTTCATCTTGTAGCATGTTATGTCTTGCAAACCTTGCCATAGTCAGCAGGGGTGGCCCATATATGATTTGTAATGTGTGTTATGGCCCATATGTGATTTCAAACCCACTGCAATGTGGCTAGCTGCAAAAGATCAGTAGGGAAACCCTACAAGGGTGGCACAGTGGTTAGCACTGCTGCCTCACAGCATGAGAGACCTGGGTTCAATTCCGGCCTTGGGTGACTCTCCCTGTGCCTGTGTGGGTTTCCCCTGGGTGCTCTGGCTTCCTCCCACAGTCCAAAGATGTGCAGGTTAGGTGGTTTGGCGATGCTAAATTATCCTTTATTGTCCAAAGATGTGTAAGTTAGCTGGATCCAAACCTTGAATGTCAGATGTTGGCCTTTCAGACACAGACCCTTCAAATTCTCTTTTTGACGTGAAGATTTGATCTCCTCCTAACTCTTTCGCTATCAGTTTGTAACATATAAGAAATGGGTCCTGGCTTGCAAGGATTGTGGCAGGCACCTACTTCTCACATGAAAATTATTTTTTTTTTGGTTTTGAAGCGTATTCTCAGCGAGTAACTTGGTTTTGTTGTTGTTGCTCTACTATGGTAGAAGTGTAAGACAGTAAGAGTAAATCAAATTTCGTTCTCAACTTCTTCTTTTGAGTCAAGTCTTAGAATCCGTAGAATCCCTACACTGTAGAAGGAGGCCACTCTCGAGTCTGCACTGACCACAATCACACCTAGGTCCTATTCCCATGTACTCTGCTAATCCCTCTGATACCAAGGTCAATTTAGCATGGCCAATGCACCTAACCCGCACATCTTTGGACTGTGGAGGAAACCGGAGCAGCCAGAGGAAACCCGCACAGACACAGGGAGAATGTGCAAACTCCACACAGACAGTGGCTGGAATTGAACCCGGGTCCCTAGCGCTGTGAGGCAGCTGTGCTAACCACTGTGCTGCCATGCCTCCCTAAGCCTACTGCACCTGGTATTCCCAGGCCATCTCCCATCCAATTACTAACCAGGCTTGAGTCTGCTTAGCTTCTGAGATCAGACGAGATCAGGTGTTTTTCTTTCAGACTCTCATGGCTCGGCTACAATCAACAATAGTTTCATGTTGATTGGTAGGTTCGGTAGGTTCTTAATTCCGGATATTTTTTTTAATTGAATTCAAATTCCACTATCTGCCATTATGAGATTCGAACCTGGGTCTCCAGAACATTAGCTGAGTTTCTGGATTAATAGTCTAGCGATAATACCACTAGGTCAACACATCCCTGATAAAGCCCAGACTGTCTGTCTGCAGGAACAGCCGTGCAGGGTCAAAATGTAGAGACTTTGGAAACAAATGAATCTCACTGGTGGGATCTCGTTTCCCAGTTTTGGACCAACCTTGCCTACTGAGTGATTGGAACACCCTGGGGAAGGAGGGAGATGGGAATCGAATTTGAATGCACCAGCAAGCAAGCACTCACTCCGGATATTGAGACCGCACTAAATATTCAGCAGGTGTTAGCATGATGTTACGCCAGTTACAATGGGCCGACTGAAGTGAAAACCTGATACCTTTATTTCTGAGGGGGGATATCAGAGGTGAACACAAATGCAGCATCACACCCCGGCTCCTCCATGTTAGGTTTGTGTTCAAATAGTAGCTGAGTAGGGACCTGCCCTTGTTGAGAGCTGCTAACTGGGTGGGAGGCGGTCACCACCAGGAGCAGTACTAGGGGCGACTATGAGGTCCTGGGGTCCTGCTTTGAGAGAGGCCAGGAGCAAGGGCAGTGTGGGGGTATGAGAGAGGGGTGGGGGAGGTGGGGCAGGGGAAGGAGTAGACTTGCCTGCAGCAGGGCTTCTTTACTCTATTCTTGGTGTGAGAGAGACACGGCACAGACATCCTCACACTCTGCAGGAGTTAAGTGCTGGCTGTGTATGTGTGGGTTCATTGAACTAGGCAGCATGAAATGACAGGATGGGGGCTCTGTGAACGGAACAGAGTGAACAGAATGAGTTATTATTTGTAATTATACACAGCAGTGACCTTCCTATATTTGTGTCTACTTTCACCTGTGCCAACTAGGTGCCTATCATTTCTTACTACTCTTCCTCACCCTCCCACTACATCTAGATGCTTCCCCAGGATCCACAGCTGAGGTTGAGGAGGTCTGCTGACTTCCGCGCTGTTGCCTGAGATGATCTTGCTGAGTGCCTGGAGGGGGGCCTGGACCTTGGCCTGCTTTCCAGCAGTGCGGGTATTGTAGTGTTGCCCTCATTGATGTACCCTCCATGCTTGTGGTGTATGATTCTGCAAGCACAGAGGAATGATCACTCTAATGCTCACTGATCTCTGTTTTGCACCATTAACTCAAATTCTCTTTGGTATGGCTTGAATTCCGGATTTCTCCTCTGTTCATCCAATGGTATTCCTTTCAAGATCATATCCATGATCTTCCCCATTAGCAGATCTGATCTGGTGTGCCTTTGCACTTGTATTAGCTTCATACTTAATCTGGGAAGAGTACAAGATGTTCGCATAGTTCTCCTGTGATTTGGTTTTGTCCTGAATTTATAGATGTGATAGAGCATGGCATTCATATGTTGCTTCATATACTGTTTTTAATCTCATAATTATACACTGATAAGAGACCATCTCTGCAAATGGCTCGCAGCTAGAGACAGTATTCCTTTGTAAGAACTAAAGTTGGTTGTTAAAGGCCTGTGAACAAGTTAAAATGTTTTCCATACAGATAGTGATGAAAACTCTTTAATAAAGCAGCTGAAGATGGTTCAGCCTAGCACACTACTCCGAGAAACTCCTGCAGTGATGTCCTGGAACTGAGATAACCTCCAATTATTCCCCTGTGTGACAATTATGACTTCAATTTGTGGAAGGTTTTCCCCAATTTCCATTGATTCCAGTCTTGCTAGGACTCCTTAATGCCATACTTGGTTAAATGTTGCCTTGCTGCCAATGGCTGTTACTCTCACCTCACCTCTGAAATTTAGCTCTTTTGTCCATGTTTGAACCAAGGCTGTAATGAGGTCAAAAGCTGAATGACCCTAACGGGACCCAAACTGGGCATCACTGAGCAGGTTATTATGACAAAAAACAAATAACAAAGAAAAGTACAGCACAGAACAGGCTCTTTGATCTTCCAAACCTGCACCGAGCTTGATGCCTGCCTTATCTAAAACAATATGCAATTACGGAGTCCGTATTCTTCCTTCCCTGTCCTGTTCCGTATTCATCTCGATCCCCCTTAAGTGCCGCTTTCGTTCCTGCTCCCACCACCTCCCCAGGCAGCACATTCCAGATATTCACTACCCTCTGTATAAAGAACTTGCCTCACACATCTCTAAAATTTTCCCCACGTGCCTTAAATTGATGTCCCCTAACACTTGACTTTCCTAGCCTAGGAAAGAGCATTTAACTATATTGCTGAGTAAGTGTTGCTTGATAGCACTGTTGATGACTCCTTCCATCACTTTACTAATGATTAAGAGTAGACTGATGGGGCATGAATTGACTGGGTTGGATCTGTCCGGTTTCTTGTGTACAGAGTATACCCAGGCAATTTTCCACATAACTGAGTAGATTCCTGTGTTGTTGCTGTACTGGAGCAGCTTGGCTAGGGGTATGGCAAATATTCGGTACTGTTGCTGGAATATTGTCAGGGCCCGTAGCCTATGCAGCATCTAGTGCCTTCAGCCACTTCTTAACATTATGTGGGGTGAATCGAATTGGTTGAAGACTGGCAGTTGTGATGCTGGGGACCTCTGGAGGAGAACTGAGATGGATCATCCACTCGACATTTCTGGGTGATGCCTGGTTGCGAATGCTTCAACCTTATCTTTTGTACAGATGTGCTGGACTCCTCCATCATTGAGGATGGGGATATTTGTGGAGCTTCCTCCTCCAGTGAACTGTTTAATTGCCCACCACCATCCATGGCTAGATGTGGCAGGACAGGATTAATTGCACAATGTTTATTTACACAAGATAAAGAGGTGTCAAGTGCTTGTAGTTTCTAATATTGATATTTTAAATTTGGATGATTGACACTTCATTGGGCTGAAGTAAAATCAGATTTTAAAAATAATTATGAATGTTTTTGCTAAAGAGAAAGCTTCTCTGTACATGTCATTATTACTACAGGGTTCATTCATAAATAGAATCATCATAGAATCCATACAGTGCAAAAGGAAGCCATTCAGCCCATTGAATCTATACTGACCACAATTCCACCCTGGCCCTATTCTTGTAATCTCACACATTTACCCTGCTAATCCCCCTGATATTAAGGTCAATTTAGCATGGCCAATCAACCTAACCCACATATCTTTGGACTGTGGGAGAAAACCGGAGCACCCAGAGAAAGCCCATGCAGACATGGGAGAATGTGCAAACTCCACTCAGTGACCTGAGGCCGGAATTGAACCTGGGTCCCTGGTGCTGTGAGGCAGCAGTGCTTACTGCTGTGTTGCCTTTTGCGCTACCGTGCTGCCCTTAATTGGTTCTGAACAATCTGCATACTGGGTGAATAGGCATGGAAGTACCATAGGTTGGCATGGAGGGACCACTGGGGATGGAAAGAGGCACATACATTAACACTGAGGGTATGAGGGACTGTGGGGGTGGGCAGCTAGAGGGGCATGAATTGGTATGGATGGGGCGCGGGAAGTTGTGGGGGTGAGAGAAGGTGAGGACTGAGGGCTAAAGGTCCTACTATTAAATAAAATAACTGGGACAAAATCCCAAAGCATCAGGGTAGGCCCAGCCCACTTCAGCAGCCGCTGTGGCTGCCTCTAAATTGTTTGTGGCGTTGGCAGGCCTGATTCCAGTTAACATCATACACCACTTTCTGGCTGCCATTTTCTTGGTCAATCAATGAGACTGGAATGAATATTGTTCAAAAACAACTTGACTCTTGATATGTTCTAGTCTAAATGCCCAACTGAAATTCAATTTAAAAAAACTTGTCCATGATATTGACTTAATGCAATGGCATATTTTGTTTGGATTCATAGTGAGGTTGGCTGGAATCAGCATTGTACTTGCCAGCTTTCCAATATAATGCTGAGAGAATGACATCTCCCATTACTTCCACAGAAGTAGTGAAAATCTCTAATGTGGTTTCATTTGGCTTCTTGTGCAATGAGAACCAGCAAAAAAATGAAGAATTGTTGGATCCTGGTTGGGCCCAACTCTTCTAGCAATTTTCTGGAATGGGTTGCCAAGAAGTGTGCTTCGAGCTTGGATACTCATTTCATCCAAGTATTGCCATTTATAGAGGAACCAATCCAATACATGGGCTGACAATACAAGTGGCTATTGACATGCAGGGTTTCATTTCGTTTCTGCCAAAACCTTTCTTAATGCAGTTCGTGGAACTAACATACACACATGCATGTGGAAGATCATGCGCAGCATAGTTCCTATGACTGATGTTACTCTAACTGACTTATCATATCCTGCTTTCGGTTTCCCTCATTTCTTTAGCAGAGGTGTTCTTTCACTTTCAAAGAAAGATACCATTTTACTCCAGGTACATTTGAATTTTTGTGACCTGCCACCTTCTCTTGAGGACACACTTCATATTCTTAACCAAGAAGAGCTCGGATTGATGGAAGAAATTCCACATGCAGAGGACAAATTGGACAAGCTCTGTGATATTGCTGGAGGGAAGAATTAGGACACCAGCCAGAAGCTATCCATAAAGTTACAAAGCCAATGTTTAGAGTGGACCAGGCAAAAACAAATTCATTTCTTGCTTGCTCCAAAAACAAATTCAAGGTCCAATTGAGTCCAAATCATGGTCCCCACAAGGGAGATAAGCAAGATCCAAGCTATCAAGATAAGGCATTGCACCCCATTTTGGGCTTGATTTGGAGTATTGTGTGCAGTTCTGGGCACCTCACTCTAACAAGGATGTGGAAGCATTGGAGAAAGTACAGAGGAGATTTACCAGGATGCTGCCTGGTTTGGAGGGTAGGTCTTATGAGGAAAGGTTGAGGGAGCTGGGGCTTTTCTCTTTAGAGTGGAGGAGGATGAGAGGCGATTTAATAGTGGTTTATAAGATGATATGGCGGATAGATAGAGTGGACACGCAGGAGCTATTTCCTCGGGTGGATATAGCTGTTACTAGGGCATAAATATAAGCTTTGTGGTGGGAAATACAGGAGGGATGTCTGAGGTAGATTATTTACTCAGAGAGTGGTTGGGGTGTGAAATGCACTGCCTGCTGTGATTGTGGAGTTGGACACTTTGGGAACTTTCAAGCAGTATTGGATAGGCACATGGAGCACACTAGAATGTTAGGGAGTGGATATCTTGATCTTGGGTTCAGACAGAGCTCGGCACAACATCGAGGGCCGAAAGGCCTGTACTGTGCTGTACTGTTCTATGTTCTAAGTGGCGAGGTGGTAGGCTTAATAGTCTCCAAAGATTAGATTATGTTGGCTAATGGTCATCTTTATCCATACCTATCTTTTGCCATTATGAGTGATCCATTCCAGAATATCATAATACTACAGAAAGAGGCCACTCACCATGTCCTTTTGGCATCAGCTCTCCATGAAGTAACTTACCTGCTCCCCATTATCCGATCCAATTTTCTTTTGAAAGCCTTGATTGGACCTACCTCCACTACAGTATATTGTGCATTCTAAGCACTCACTGTCAAGCTTCTTTGTTCATGTTGCCATTTTCTTTTGCCAATTACCTTAAATCTGCGCTGTATTGTTCCCAATCCTTCCACCAATGAGAACAAATAGAGATCTCTCAGAATCCAGACCCCACATCAGCTATAGGCCTCTGATAACCTTACCGCACCCCTCAACCCCTCACCTCCCCTCCCTCCCCCTGAACAGACTTGCCCCTCCCCATAATTTTCTCCATTCCTATCTGACCGCTCTGGCCCATTCCACAGTGTTCTTCCTGATCTCCCCACCCACCTCAACCTCCCCCCACTGATGTTGCCCCGACCCCCAGTTTCCTCTATATTCCTCATCTGCGGCCCGGTGCCAAAGGCTTACCGGACATCTAACCAACCATTCACTATGCCTGACTGAGCCCAGGAAATGGAGCCCCAGAACTGGTCATTAATTTTGCCAGAACCTGAAGGAAACTCTTTCTTCCAGGATTGCTGACAACAAAACTGTCCGCGTGGCTCCTGTGGGACTGCATCATGCTTCCTTCCATCTCTCCATTAATCTTGGGATCTTAGAGTCAGTTAATAAGTTGGTGTTGAAGTCAGTACTATGCCTAGAAGCCAATTAAGACCCAAGGCAGAGAAATCAAATGGGAATCCCTAAAACTTGTGACAAGCTTTGTTCCTTCTTTGAAGTTTACTACAGCCCTCATTCTCCTGTACTGTGAAATACCTCTCTCTCTCACTCTCTCTATCTCACTCTCTCTCTCTCTACCCTTCATTCTCTATCTCAGCCTCTCGCTTTATCTCACTCTCAGGGTGGGATTTTACAGCCTTGTTCAAGCGAGACCAGAAATTCCCGCCCGAGGTCAATGGATATTTCCGTTGTCCACCCCTCCCCCACCCCAATTCAGTGGCGGGCGGGATGGTAGAATTCCGGTGTCTCTTTCTCTCTCTCAATCTCTTTTTCTCTCTCTCTTTTTCCTGATCATGCCCACAGTGCTCACTGTTGGTGGTTTTTAACTGTAACCATTGTCAGTGTGAATTGTTAACTGCCTGTGATGACATGCCTTAAGTATCACCTTCAGATGGAAAGGGCTTCAGGAAGATTTATCACAATGATAGCAGTGATGAGGGACTTAGTTATGTGGAGAGAATAGAGGACTCCAGATTGTTTTCTTTAGCGCAGGGTGAGCAAATATTTAATAGAGAGATTGAAAGGGAAAAGGATGCCAGAGAGGGGAGAACCATTCCTTGTCCCATTTGTGAAACCTGCTGGGAAATACATCTATGCGATAACAGACTTGGGCTCAGAACTGTGAAATCTTCCAGAACCAAAATGCCTGCCAACATTTGCTGCCTCACTTGGGTGAGGCATTGAACAACTACCAGTAGCTAAGGCAAAACATAGGGCAGCATGGTGCAGCAAAGAGTTCCACTGATTCTCCAGCGATCTGGGTTCAATTCCAGCCTTGGGTCACTGTCTGTCTGGAGTTTGCACATTCTCCCCATGTCCATGTGGGTTTCCCCCAGGTGCTCTGGTTTCCTCCCATGCTCCAAAGATGTGCGGGTTAGATGGATTGGCCATGCTAAGTTGACCCTTAGTGGCAGGGGGGATTAGCTAGGGTAAATATGTGGGGTTACAGGAACAGAGGACTGGGTGGGTTTGTGGTTGGTGCAGCTCAATGGGCCTCCTTCTGCACTTTAATGATTCTATGATTCCATGACAACCAAGTGTGAGTCACTACAGAGAGAAGGAGAAGGAACTGGGAAAAAATTACTCAGAGTTTGTATACCAATTAGTACAATCTTGCTCCCTTTCCTAATTCTTGATAAAAAATGAAATGGGTTAACCAAAGCAGCTCCATATTTTGTGAAACTTTTTAATTTAATCAGATGATACATTTCAGATGAAACGGTTTTTGGGGCGCCAATTAAATCTTGCTGCTTTATTTTGGATAGTCTAGTGTGTAATTACTTCTTGACAGGGAGCTCTGAACTAGACTGGAAAAAATGTTTTAGAAGTTACTTATTTGTCAGCAAGTAAGTTTTATGAAAAACATAATTGAGTTAACTTACCAAAATGATTCATTCTAGTTTCCAGGAGGTATGTGGAAATATATTACTGACCATTACCTCCTGTGATCCCTTTTAAGGAGTGCCTTTAATCATGTACAGGATTTGCCAGGAAGAATACAGTGCTCTCTTCTGGTCTGTACATTCCTAAATTTCTGTGACATTTCACCATTGTTCGTGCAGCGTGGGTGGTACGGTGCCACAGTAGTTAGCACTGCTGCCTCATCACCAGGGACCCTGGTTTGATTCCTTTCTGAGGTCAATGTCTGTGCAGAGTCTACACTTTCTCCCCGTGTCTGCGAGGGTTTCCTCTGGGTGCTCCGATTTCCTCCCACAGTCCAAAAGACATGCTGGTTAAGTGCGTCGGCCATGCTGAATTTTCTCTCAGTGTACCCGAACAGACATTGGAGTGTGGCGACCAGGGGATTCTCACAGTAACTTCATTGCAGTCTGAATGTAAGCCTACTTCTGACTAATAAATGAACTTTAAACTTTGTGGAAGAGATATCAACTGTAGCTTGGTGCATCACATTCTCATCTCAGAGTGAGAAGGTTATAGGTTTAAGTCCCACCCCAGAGACTTGAGTACATAATCTAAGGTGCCAGTGCAGTACTGAGGGAGCACTGCCATAAGATCATAATGTGGGTATGCTGGCGTTGGACTGGCGTAAACACAGTAAAAAGTCTGACAACACCAGGTTTTAGTCCAACCTATTTATTTGATAATATTCTCACAAGCTTTCGAGGGGACAGCCTCTTCGTCAGGTGAACTCTCCATTCACCTGACGAAGAGGCTGTCCCCTCGAAAGCTTGTGAGAATATTATCAAATAAATAGGTTGGACTAAAACCTGGTGTTGTCAGACTTTTTACTATAAGATCATAAGACATAGGTGCAGAATTAAGCCACTCGGCCCATTGAGTCTGCTCCACCATTCAATCATTGCGGATATTTTTATCATCCCCATTCTTCTGTCTTTTCCCCTTAACCCATGATCCCCTTATTAATCAAGAGCCTATCCATCTCTGTCTTAAAGACACTTAATGACCTGGCCTCCATAGCCTTCTGCGTCAAAGAGTTCCACTGATTCTCCACTCTCTGGCTGAAGAAATTCTTTCTCATCTTTGTTTTAAAGGATTGTCCCTTTAGCCTGAGGTTGCGCCCTCTGGTTCTAGTTTTTCTCTACTCAGGGAAACATCCTCTCCATGCCCACTCTATCCAGACCTCACAGTATCCTGTCAGTTTCAATAAGATCTCCCCTCATCCTTCTAAACTCCAACGGGTACAGACCCAGAGTCCTCAACCATTCCTCATACGACAAGCTCTTCATTCCGGGATCATTCTTGTGAACCTCCTCTGGACTTTTCCCAAGGCCAGCACATCCTTCCTTAGATATAGGGCCCAAAACTGCTCACAGTACTCCAAATGGGGTCTGACCAGAGCCTTATACAGTTTCAGAAGTACATCCCTGCACTTGTATTTTAGTCCTCGCGACATGAATGCTAACATTGCATTTGCCTTCCTAACTGCCGACTGAGCAAGTACATTAACTTTAAGAGATTCTTGAATAATGACTCCCAAGTCCCTCTGTGTTTCTGATTTCCTAAGCATTTTCCCATTTAGAAAATAATCAATGCTTCCATTCCTCCTTCCGAAATGCCTAACTTCACACTTTTCCACATTGTATTCCATTTGCCACTTCTTTGCCTAATTCTTTGCCCACTCTTCTAACCTGTCCATGCCCTTTTGCAGACCCGTCCTTCCTCAATATTACCTGACTCTCTACATATCCTTGTATCATCTGCAAACTTAGCAATGGTGCCTTTAGTTCCTTTCTCCAAATTGTTAATTTGTGAAAAGTTGTAGTCCCAGCACCGATTCCTGAGGCACACCACTAGTCACTGGCTGCCATCCTGAGAAAGACTCCTTTATCCCCACTCTCTGCCCACTGCCAGTCAGTCAATCTTCTATCCAGGATCTTACCCTTAACACCATGGGCACTTATTTAACTATCTGGTACCATGTCAAAGACCTTCTGGAAATCTGTATAAATCACGTCCACTGGTTCTCCTTCATCTAACTTCCTTGCTACCTCCTCAAAAAACTCTAACAGATTTGTCAGGCATGACCTCCACTTGACAAAACT